>NC_079199.1:15709743-15859743 GCF_029499605.1 Hyla sarda
TAATAAAATTCGCAAAATGCGCATGCACAATTATATCTTTCAGCTAACTACTTTCCTATTGGTTGCTAGGGATGTTGCTAACCTCTGACAACTGTATTTGCATCTTTCTAATCAGCCCACAAGCTTAAAGAAGGGAGGGATCAGTGTCCTCTGGAAGTGCCGATATTTGCGGATATTTGCATATTTGCATATAGGAAATATTCGCGTTCCACACCGCGTTCACACAGTAAATAATATTGGAGCCTTCTTTGGACCACAAGCTGGAAGCAGGAAGGGGTGGTCACTTTTTATTTACACAGTACACATCATTGTGATATGTACTGTGAAAAAAACAAAGAATATTCGATAATAATCCGCGATAATCTAAATATTCGTAATATTGCGAAGTGCTGTTATTCGTGAAAAAATTAGCTATTCGAATATTCGGGCTCAACACTAGTAGCCTCCCCATCACCTCCAGACCATTAACTCCTTGTCTCCCGCTTTCCTGCTGCCCCCTGTCCTGTGCCCCCTCCTCTCCCATGCTGTCCACTCCAGGGGCTCCCTTTTCTGTTAAATAAATGTAACCCATCTTCTACTTATTTTTTTGTTTCCAACAGGATCCAAGCATAAAGAACACAAGATGTTCAGCCTTGAACCTAATAGAACAATGACATTGTTGGTTAATATCACAGAAACTCCAAATAACAGATGTATAGACCAAAAACACTTTGATTGGCTCTTTACCTACCGGCCCCACTACATATGGATCATCTTCGTCTTGGGCATCATAGAAAACTTGTTTGTCATCTTCGTCTTTGTACTTCATAAGAGTCGCTGCACAGTGACTGAGATCTACCTGGGGAATTTGGCGGCTGCCGATCTGATTTTCATTAGCAGTCATCCATTTTGGGCTATATATATCTCCAAGGACCACTGGCCATTCGGAGGCATCATGTGTGCAGCTGTCGGCTCTTCATTTAAGATCAATCTGTACAGCAGAAACTACCTCCTCATGATGGTTAGTATTGAGAGATATCTGGCTCTGGTGAAGACCATGACCATTGGCCGCTTGAGAAGACCTTGGTGGGCAAAGGTGAACTGCGGTATCATCTGGATGTTTACAGCTGGGTTAAATGTGCCCACTGGGGTGTTCCGAAAGGAGATTTTCAATAAAAAATTTAATACCACTGCCTGCCGCACAGACGCGCCATCTCAGAACTGGTACGTTGCCACAAATATCCTCATGAATGTTCTCGGCTTCTTTGTACCACTGGTTGTCACTGCTTTTTGTACGTCTCGAATGATTCAGGTTTTGAGGAACAACTTAATGCGACAGTTTAAGAAAGTCAACACGGAGAGAAAAGCCACTCGTCTGGTCTTGTCTGTATTCTTGGTCTTCATAGTATGTTGTCTCCCCTACAATATTTATATCTTTATTAAGACATTGTATACACTCCAAATCTTCCCTCCATGTATAGTGAAAGCCATCAGATATAATGTTTACCCTATCTCTATTTACCTTGTCTACAGTAACAGTTGTATCAATCCGGTCATATACAGTATGGTTGGGAATCAGTTTAGGCAAAAAGCCAGAGAGGTCTACAGTAGGCTTCTATGTAAAAGACCTGACAGAAGGACGTCATAATTCACATGAAATAAATCTGTCAAATTAATTGTTTGAATTTATGATTGAATCCTTTGGGCCTCGCGTTGGGCCAATCACCACCACACGACCGACCCAATAGAATTGCTGGGCTGCCATCTCATCTGGACTGTCATTTTGAGTTTTGAGCACCATGGCAACCAGTCCAGTCTGAATGTGTGAATACAATAGTGTGGTGTCCCAGCACAAGTGACTGTCCCATGGTTGAGCCTGGCAGCATATAGTGTTGGGCCCACTGGAGTTCCTTTATAATATAAATTATGTGTACAGTGTAGTAAAAAATATATATTTTTAAATTAATTAGATTAAAGGGGTACTCCGGTGCTTACACATGCCTGATCGCGGGCGTCCCGCAGCTGGGGACCCCCGTGATCATGCACGCGGCACCCCGTTTGTAATCAGTCCCCGGAGCGCGTTCGCTCCGGGTCTGATTACGGTCGACTGCAGGGCCGGCAGCGTGTGACGTCACGCCTCCTCCCCCGTGTGACGTCACGCTCCGCCCCTCAATGCAAGCCTATGGGAGGGGGCGTGACAGCTGTCACGCCCCCTCCCATAGGCTTGCATTGAGGAGCGGGGCGTGATGTCACACGGGGGTGGAGGCATGACGTCACACGTTGCCGGCCGTGCGTTCGAACGTAATCAGACTCGGAGCGAACACGCTCCGGGGACTGATTACAAACGGGGTGCCGTGTGCATGATCACGGGCGTCCCCAGCTGCGGGACTCCCGCGATCAGGTATCTTATCCCCTATCCTTTGGATAGGGGATAAGATGTGTAAGCACCAGAGTACTCCTTTAATGTTCTATGTATGTAAGTTTAATGTATCACTGTGCCTTTAAAAATTGTGAGCAGCAACCCCCATGTGACCATGTGAGACCCCAAAAGCTCCTTCTGTATTGTGAGGTACAGGGGAGGAGTTAGTACGCAGTCAGTAAGCAGTTAGTTCACCCAGAGTGTACTCCTGAGCACAGCTAAGCTCCGGTGTGTGCGGTGTTGTGTTTCCTAAGCTGAGGCCTACTTCAGTTTTATCCTTGGTCATCCTACAAGTGTCACTCGCGGGAGAACTACAGGTCCCTGTTGAATCAGTTACATGACGCTACCTACCAGAACCTCAAATTCTACAATTCCGTCTCAGAACGGCAACAAGGCTCGCAAGGGGTACGCTGCCCTCTCACACTAAGGCCAGCTGTTTGTGTTTTACCAACTTCACAAGCTCAGTAAAGACAGTTAACGGTAACCTTACATCGGTGTGTTTATTGACTCATCGTGTCTGGCCCAGGAAGACTGATTCCTACCTTCGGACCGTGGATCAGATAAATGGTGCCTTGGCGTCACGAAGTGATTAAGGTACGTCCTACTAAAACTCAGTGGCTTCCACAATAGCATAATATATCTCCCCAATAGTCCTAAATAATGGGCAAAAACATACAGGGCGAGATTTACCAAAACCTGCCCAGAGGAAAAGTTGCTGAGTTGCCCATAGCAACCAATCAGATTGCTTCTTTCATTTTTGAAAAGGCCTCTGAAAAAGGAAAGAAGCAATCTGATTGGTTGCTATGGGCAACTCAGCAACTTTTCCTCTGGGCAGGTTTTGATAAATCTCCACCACATTGTAGTAAAACTCTTCGCCAACATAAAGTAGCAGTAGGCCTGTTCAAGCATTACCCCAAGAGCTGCACTCCTACTACTAGCTCTGAATACCACCACAAAGACCCCATGCAGAGGGGGGACATGACTTTGGGGGGCTAAAGCCCTTGTAGTCTTGTTAGTGGTATAAATGAAAGCAAAAGTGATTCTGCTTTAGGAGGAAGGGGTATATGGGTTCCTGGTACATTACTGTGAGGAGGGTGGAATTTAGGAATTGATGTAACTTCCTGTCTTATCTTTGTCTTTCTCTCACAAGATCTGGAGAAAACTTTTCCCTTCTGCCTTACCTTGTTTTAATGTTAAATCTTTAAAAGGGTACTGCAGTGAAAAAAAAAATGTTTTTTTAAATCAACTGGTGCCAAAAAGTCAAACAGATTTGTGAATTACTTCTATTAAACAATCTTAATCCTTCCAGTACTTATCAGCTGCTGTATGCTCCAGAGCAAGTTGCGTTGTTCTTTTCAGTCTGACCACAGTGCTCTCTGCTGACACCTCTGTCCGTGTCAGGAACTGTCCAGAGCAGGAGAGGTTTACTATGGGGATTTTTTCCTGCTCTGGAAAGTTCCTGACATGTACAGAGGTGTCAGCAGAGAGCACTGTGGTCAGACTGGAAAAGAAATTCAAAAAGAAAAACACTTCCTCTGGAGCATACAGCAGCTGATAAATCCTGAAAGGATTAAGATTTTTAAATAGAAGTAATTTACAAATCTGTAGAACTTTCTGGCACCAGTTGATTAAAAAATGAATGTTTTCCACTGGAGTTTATATCTAGTAACTGAATACTGATGCCTGCATTATTGTATTTCTTTGATATTGTCATTATATATTTGGTTACAATTTTACTTTAGTCTGATGAATTACAGGTTGTCAATATCCCTCTAAGCCAGTGGTCTCAAACTGTGGCCCTCCAGCTGTTGCAAAACTTCAACTCCCAGCATGCAACGGCCGTCCGGGCATGCTGGGAGTTGAAATTTTGCAATTCTGGAGGGCCACAGTTTGAGACCATTGCTCTAAGCCCAGGGAAAGGGTAATCCTTCAGCCATGGTTCCCTAGAGGTTTCCCCCACAGGGTTTTTTTCGTCTCCTGACTTTGTGTGGGTCGAGGAAATTGCTGTGTTTAACACAATTTTTAAAGTTTTTGCCTGGATGTGTAGTTTCAAATTATGAATTTCTGGCATTGACACAAGTGTGCAAAAATATATAAATACATGACATATTTTATACATCTCACAGCTTTGGTTTGACGGTTCAGGATTCAGGTGGAAGTTGCAGGCAGGTTATGAAAAAGAATGTTTTTCCACTGGAGTACCCCTTTAATTCCATGGTGGTGAACAGGGTGAGCCTTGGAAGTGGCCAGCCTTAAACATCTAATGGTAATGTCATCCAAGGGTGGGCACTGTGGTTAAAAGGGGTTCTCCCCTGGAAAATGTTGTTTTTTAAATCAACTGGTGTCAAAAAGTTAAACAGATTTGTAAATGACTTCTCTTCAAAAATCGTCCAGTACTTCCAGTACTTAGCTGTGATATGCTCCACAGGAAGTTCTTTTCTTCATAAATTTATTTTCTGTCTGACCACAGTGCTCTCTGCTGACACCTCTGTCCATTTAATGAACTGTCTGGAGCAGGATAGGTTTGCTATTGGGATTTGCTCCTAAAATAGACAGAGTTGTCAGCAGAGAGCACTGTGGTCAGACAGAAAGGAAATTCAAAAAGAAAAGCACTTTCTCAGGAGCATACAGCAGCTGATAAGTACTGGAAGGATTAAGATTTTTAAATAGAAGTAATTTACAAATCTGTATAACTTTCTGGCACCAGTTGATAAAAATAAAAAAAATGTTTTCCAGCAAAGTACCCCTTTAAGCACAGGAATGAGCATCTTCAGTAGGGTCATTGGTGCCCTTAGTGTCTACTGGTTTTGCTTGTATGGCTAGTCAGAGAGTGCTGCCCCTTTATTGCTGTCTGGCCTAAGGGTGTATGTCAGACCGTGGTTTAGCACTTCACCTGACTATTGTTCTTGTTTTATTCCCACACTTTAAATAAAGATGTGGCCATTTTGACACCGAAAAAAGTATTTTGTGCATTTATTTCTTGCACCTATTGTAGATGGGTTTGTTCCAAGGAGAAGCGCGGGTCCGTCATAAAGTAAATACAAGTGTCTTTTACTGTATTAAATCTGTAACATCAGAAATGAGCAAACTGTAATCCATAAATCCTGGCTTTTTAGGTATTTATTTCCTGGGGCTTTCATTAGGATAGCTGCTTTATTGAACTAGTAGTTAGTGGGAACTGTAATCTAACTACAGGGTTGTTACGCTCCAGTCAACGGACACTACAACCTGCATCATCTTATACTCATCATCTGAATCAACTAACACTGATCACAACCCAACTTCTACCATCACACACCTGACAACCTTGCCAGCTAAGTATCCATTTTGAATATCTCTCACCACTCCCACTTTCCACATATGGGAGCCTATATACAGAGGGGACAACTAACTACAGGGGGGTCCTATATACAAGGGGCAAACTTCCTACAGGCTGCAACTATCTCCAGTGGGGCCTACCTACAGGGCACAACTATATCCTAGGAAAACTACCTATAGGGGCAGCTACCTAATGGGAGAGACCTACCTACTTTTTCCCAAAGCACTTATCTACCCACTCTACAGTGTGGGATGCCAAGGAGGGCATTATTACTGTTTGGGGAACTATAATTGCTGGAAAATGTGGCACCTAACATGTTTGTCTAACAGGTTTTGTGAAGATGAGTTGTGCCTGGAAGAAATCATTATGGTGGTCTGGGCTGATGGAGAAGAAAAAGGCAACGTAAACAACTCTGACATCACCTGTGAGTCACCAGATGTAACTGCACTATAATCACTTATATGGTCTGTAGTGGTTATGATAGCGGTAATCATATGGTGGTATTATTTAGTCATATAGGAGCATCACTAGACATAAATGTGTGGTGTCCCGATACCGTATTGCATAACGTACCTTGTATGGTGGTCCCCAAAGTAACTCCGTTCAGGTAGGGTCCCCCAGGTGGGACAGCCCCTAGTCACCTCTTCTATAATGTTTAAATGTATAGATTTAATATAATGTATATTAGTACTTACCCTGGTAGCATCACAGAACCTTCAGTCATGTGACTGTGTTGATTCCTCTATGGTATGTTGGAGGACCTTTGGAGGTCCTTGGGTCACATGATTACCCATAACTCTATGTACAGAAGATTGACAGTTGTTATGGACCAGTGAGTTTTAGTCCAGCCCCTGGCCATATAAGGGAGCTGTAGCCAATGATCGCTCTCTTGGGTTGCTGCTCTCGTGGATGCTGGACTAGCAGGACGGATCTGCACAACTTTCAAAGACAAGCTAGGCCAGAAACCTGCCGGCCTCAGCCTAAACTAAACCGTGAGTTAAAATCTCAATACCCACTAAAGCTAGCGTGATTACTGGACCGAATCTAAACCCCTAAATCCAGTGGATTTAGCGCAACAATTACCTTCCTAAGCTCAATAGACTCACGAGGTCCCAACCACTTGTCAAGCTCTAATAGACTCTGTTGTATGGACTGTTCCTGTTCATTATTGCATAAAATCTTCAGTAAAAGTTCCGACAAGTTTCTGCAAATCTCCGGTTTCGCATATGCGAAAATTCGCGCACCAGTCTCACACAGTAGTATTAGAGCCTTCTTTACACCACACAAGCTGGAAGAAGAGAGGGGTGATCACTGTGATGTGTACTGTGAAAAAAAAAAGCAAAAAAAATAAAAACTAATATTCGTAATTACGAATATATAGCGATATATTCACGAATATTCGCCAATTCGCGAATATGCGATATTCGCGAATAAAATTCGTATTGCGAATATTCGCAAGCAACACTATTGTATTGGCATGCAGAAGGGTTTTTATATACATATATTAATAAATACACATGCATAGTAATACATTTACAGAAATAGACCTGAGGAGTATGTGTAGGTATTAGAAGTTTAATACCGATTATTGCATTGTGTTCCATAACATATATGTTTTTCCTACTTAATATACTGTTTGATGTTCAGTATCTCTGGAACAATATAGAGGTATTATGTGGAGGAGAGTGTGTACTGTCTAACCCAATGTAGCTGGTTGTGTAATGACATACAATGTGCAGGCTCGCTCTACCTTTACCTTTTGGGATCACTTTCTTCTGTCTGATGGTTTTTATTGAGAAATAATAAAACATTATTTTAACAGCACTTCTTAGTTTTTACCTTCAGGAATAGACCTGAGACTGAGCTGGGGAGCTTTGAGGCAACAGCCACCCGAACAGTGTTCATGGTAGCAATAGGTGACCCCACTCCGGGACACCACAGTTGTAATGATGGTGTTGTTGTCAGTCTGTCACTATAGGAGGTCCTCCGAAACTCAGGTGACAGGCGGACAACATTATTGCTGTTATAAAGAACCTGTCACAGGCAGCATAAAAGTGGTGCAAGTATTACCAGTCTGGGACACTATGAATTACTCTGCTTGGGCGATTCTGAGTAATCATAGTTTAAAGCTAGTAGCTAGTCCTCGGGGGTGGGTCCTGGGGGCTGCTACCTTCCAGGTCAGCTTGAATGACGAGTCTCTCCCTAGCAGTGTATAGTACAGTGGTCCCTCAAGTTACAATATTAATTGGTTCCAGGACAACCATTGTATGTTGAAACCATTGTATGTTGAGACCAGAACTCTATGGAAATCTGGTAATTGGTTCTAAAGGCACCAAAATGTTATCCAAAAATAGGAAAAAGTGAGAATAAAAGAAAAATAAGTAGATAACTAATATAGATAAAGCAAATTCTTAAATATAAAAGTAAGAAAGATCTGCTGGGAGCTGTAAATCACTGTCTATGTCAGTGTTTTCCAAGCAGGGAGCCTCCAGCTGTTGCAAAACTACAACTCCCAGCATGCCCGGACAGCCTTTGGCTGTCCGGGCATGCTGGGAGTTGTAGTTTTGCAACAGCTGGGGGCACCCTGCTTGCGAAACACTGGTCTATATAGAGGACAGGAGCTTCTTCAGGGTTCTGTACAGAATACACAATGTCCTAAAAAAGTAACATGGAGCCGCCCTCACTTGGTGTCCAAAGGAGCAGCTAACCCTGGTACAGGTAAAGAGTACAGAACATGTAATACCTCCTTGTACTGTAGGGGGCGCTACCAGACACCAGTCAGTGCATACACTTCAGTAATACAGGTAAAGAGTACAGAACATGTAATACCTCCTTGTACTGTAGGGGGTGCTACCAGACAACAGTCAGTGCATACACTTCAGTAATACAGGTAAAGAGTACAGAACATGTAATACCTCCCGGTACTGTAGGGGGCGCTACCAGGCACCAGTCAGTGCATGCACTTCAGTAATACAGGTAAAGAGTACAGAACATGTTGTACCTCCCTGTACTGTAGGGGGCGCTACCAGACACCAGTCAGTACATACACTTCAGTAATACAGGTAAAGAGTACAGAACATTTAATACCTCCCTGTACTGTAGGGGGCGCTACCAGACATCTGTCAGTGCATACACTTCTGTAATACAGGTAAAGAGTACAGAACATGTAATACCTCCTTGTACTGTAGGGGGCGCTACCAGACACCAGTCAGTGCATACACTTCAGTAATACAGGTAAAGAGTACAGAACATTTAATACCTCCCTGTACTGTAGGGGGCGCTACCAGACACCTGTCAGTGCATACACTTCTGTAATACAGGTAAAGAGTACAGAACATGTAATACCTCCCTGTACTGTAGGGGGCGCTACGAGGCACCAGTCAGTGCATGCACTTCAGTAATACAGGTAAAGAGTAGTACAGAACATGTAATACCTTCCTGTACTGTAGGGGGCGCTACCAGACACCAGTCAGTGCATACACTTCAGTAATACAGGTAAAGAGTACAGAACATTTTGTACCTCCCTGTACTGTAGGGGGCGCTACCAGACACCAGTCAGTACATACACTTCAGTAATACAGGTAAAGAGTACAGAACATGTTGTACCTCCCTGTACCGTAGGGGGTGCTACCAGACGTCAGTGCATACGCTTCAGTAATACAGCTGCCTTACCAGTAAATTGCCGATTCTGATTGGTCGGTTCTTCCGGCCATTGACAGGTATCACAGATCTGGACTGTCTGTGCATTGTATGTTGAGTCTGGTTTCAACTTACAATGGTCCAGAAAATATCATTGTATGTTAAAACTATTGTATGTTGAGGCCATTGTAAGTTGAGGGATCACTGTATATATGTGTATAGGGAGAGATGCATCACTCAACTCCGCCGGGTAGCGGGCGCCAGGAGCCACCCTAAGGACTAGTTACCCAGATCCCATTGGCATTTTGAAACTTTCATTACTCAGAATCGCCCGAGAGTATCAGAGTAATTCCTTGTGTCCTGGTCTGGCGATGTCTACATCAGTTTTATGCTGTTCGTGGTTTGATCACAGAAGAATTATGAAACCACCAGGAAAACGAGTATAGACACTATATTCTAACCTACAAATAGAAAAAAGAACAGACATGGTCGCACATCTATAACACTTCTCAGCAAAATGTATTGAAGGGTACCTCTCATCAAATAAACTTTTGATATATTTTAGATTAATGAATGTTGAATAACTTTCCAATAGCATGTTAATGAAAAATATGCTTCTTTCTATTGTATTTTTCCCGATTAGTCCTGTCAGCAAGCATTTCTGACTCATGCTGGAGTCCTAAACACTCAGAGCTGCCAGCCTGCTTTGTTCACAGCCAAACAGGCTGTGAACAAAGCAGGCTGGCAGCCCTGAGTGTTCTCCTTTGTGAACAAAGCAGACTGGCAGCTCGTAGTGTTTAGGACTCCAGCATGAGTCTGAAATGCTTGCTGCCAGGACTGGTAGGGAGACCCCTAGTGGTCATTTCTTCAAAGTGGAAAATTAAATAGAAAGAAGCATATTTTTTATAACATGCAATTGTGAAGTTATTCTGCATACATTAATCTATAATATATCAAAAGTTTTTTTGATGAGAGGTACCCTTTAAACCTACAGGTGGTTAAAATACTTGATGAAGTGCAAGCCCACTAGCCAGGCCACGGCCACCTGCAAGTAGCGGGTTCCTAACATCCCTAGCGTAAAATGGTGCTGAATTAGTGTACGACACTAACTTTACAGCCCCTGTAGAATAGTCAAACGAAAAAAAAAATCCCATAATACCCCTTTAAAGGGGTAATCCACTGGCCAGAGTTTGGAACTAAATGTTCCGAATGCTGTTTTCGTGCTGCGGGGTCGGTCACGCCCCAAAATAAACGATTGCATCAAATGTTTAATTTGTTGTTTACTGCTTAGTGTGTTCGGTCTGTAATTCGTGCTATGTAGGGAACACACACGTGTCAGAAGTCAAAATACCATTTTGTTCAGAACTCAAATTTAGAATATTTTTCTTTTCACTAGAAACATATTTTTGTATTACCCAGGGGAAGAGTCAGAGAGGCACCGCTCCGCAACAGAGAAGTCTACTGGATTGTTACTCTGGGAACTACCATGGGGTTAAATTTTAGAAATGACCTTTTGTATAGATAGATATGAGATAGATAGATATGAGAGAGATAGATAGATAGATAGATAGATAGATAGATAGATAAATAGATAGATAGATAGATATGAGATAGATAGATATGAGATAGATAGATAGATAGATAGATAGATAGATATGAGATAGATAGATAGATAAATAGATAGATAGATATGAGATAGATAGATAAATAGATAGATAGATATGAGATAGATAGATAGATAAATAAATAGATAGATAGATAGATATGAGATAGATAGATAGATAGATATGAGATAGATAGATAAATAGATAGATAGATAGATAGATAGATATGAGATAGATAGATAAATAGATAGATAGATATGAGATAGATATGAGATAGATAGATAGATATGAGATAGATAGATAGATATGAGATAGATAGATAAATAGATAGATAGATATGAGATAGATAGATAGATAGATATGAGATAGATAGATATAAGATAAATAGATAGATATGATACATATATAAGATAGATAGATTCCGTGATTTTGTTGCTCTGTCGTGCCTGCCTCCTTAACCAGTTTTTCCCAACCACAGTGCCTCCAGCTGTTGCAAAACTTCAATTCCCAGCATGCTGGGAGTTATATTTTTCCCTCAGCTGAAGGCACTGTGGTTGGGAACACCACCATTTCTAATGCACTCGCAACGCTGAGAAATTATCATTACAATTTTGTGTCTAGACATGTGACCAGACACATGGGGTTCTTCATAAGTTTGCAGTTTAGTGTTTGTTTCTTTCTGCACAGTTAAAGGGGTACTCTGGTGGAAAACAATTTTTTTCAAATCAACTAGTGCTAGAACGTTATACAGATTTGTAAATTACTTCTATTAAAAAATCGTAATCCTTCCAGTACTTATCAGCTGCTGTATTTTCCAGAGGAAGTTGTGTAGTTCTTTTCAGTCTGACCACAGTGCTCTCTGCTGTCAGGAACTGTCCAGAGCAGGAGCAAATCCCCATAGCAGACCTCTCCTGCTCCAGACAGTTCCTGACATGGACAGAGGTGTCAGCAGAGAGCACTGTAGTCAGACTGGAAATAACTACACAACTTCCTCTGGAGCATACATCAGCTGATAAGTACTGGAAGGATTAATTATTTACATAGAAGTAATTTACAAATCTGCATAACTTTCTAGCACCAGTTGATTTGAAAAAAAAATTTTCAATGTGCTCCAGGACCTTCCACCTCCTTGATCGGTCTGCCTAGGCAGATAAAAAGAGGACACGCTCTCTATCATACCATCGGCACCCCTATGACATGATAATGGGGTGCTGATTGGTTGCTTTGGCCTAAAAATGATGGCTAGATCTGGCATATGAATACCCCCATTAGGAGGTGCTGCTAGATGTAGGACCTAATAGGATCCCTGTCAGCTTTACATTATGAGGTACAATAGTCTGCAGCATAGAACTATTGCAGTATATAATACCATTGATAAGTGATAACATCTTCACTTACGCTAGAAGGACAAAAAAAAATAATGAAGACAAAAAAAAAAGTTAAAAAAAGAAGTTTTAAAAAGTAAAAAAAAAAAAAAAAAGGAAATAAACCCAACCCTCCTCCTGTAAGGACCTGAGCTATTAAATGATCACACAACGAAATAAAAAACAAAAAATTAAAAAGATATTTAATATTTAAAGCTTCAAATCCTACAGTAAGTACACCATTAAACTACAAATCCCATCATTACTTGTTTGTAAGTGTGAGGTCATTTTTCTCTCTCCCATACATCCACTACCCCACCCATACCTGTGCTCCCTTCAATGCAATAGACCAGTGTTTTCTGACCAGGGTGCCTCCACCTGTTGCAAAAACATAATTATTTTCCTCCCACCCTGCAGTCGCTCCACCCATTAAAGTAAAGATAGGCTCCCTCTAATCACCTGAGTAGTGAAGTAATGTCTCGGGCTGCACTTCAACCTGGGAAACCTGAGACAACACTCATTTTTTATGCTGTTGAAAATAAACCTTGGGGCAAAAATCACAGTAGACCATCATGAAACACAGGTACAGACACTATATTACGAATTTCACTAACTTTACAGCCCCTGTAGCATAGGCAAATAAAAAAAAACACCGTAATACCCCTTTAAGGTTTGGTCCATTTAGCTTACACCAGCATCTCAATTGTTAACCTTTCGGACTACATGACAGCTCCATATAAAAGCCTCCTCCTGCCCAGATCTCATCTTCACAATCACTCAGAACACAGAGGAATCGGTCAGCGACTAATCTCTGGAGCCGACTCTGCACATCTCACTATATCCAAGGTAAAAGAGCAAAATATTGGACTAATTCACAGCAGTAAAGATGGAAAGAAAACTCTAAGACATAGAGCCGCGCGCTGTTTATAGCCGTAGATAAGTTATCTAGATGCAGCAGAGCTGAAGATATTTGTCCTTTTAGGGAGCCCCGATGTTGCTGGCATAATCAGATGCAGTCCTATGTAAAACCAGGTTTTGGTCTTATTATGTGATGTACTGTATGACTTACTCTGCACTGCTACATCTGTTTGTGTTCTTTGTAGTTGGGGGGGGGGGTAAAAAAAATCTTAAATCTTGAAGCATGTTTTTATTTATTTTTTATTTTTTTTCAAATTGGATGTTAGTTTCCCACTGTGTGTATTGATCCTATTTCTCTCTCAATAATATTGATTTTATTTTAAACAATTACCAAAAAAATAAGAAACAACAAAACAGCATATAAAAATGAAGCCATATATAGAACAATATGTATAATATATACAGTACAGCGAGGATGAGCCATACATAGAACAATATGTATAATATATACAGTACAGCGAGGAAGAGCCATACATAGAACAATATGTATAATATATATATATATATATATATCTATATATATATATATATATATATATGGTACAATAAAACAAGCCATATATAGAACAATATGTATAATATATACAGTACAGCGAGGAAGAGCCATACATAGAACAATATGTATAATATATATATATATATATATATATATATATATATATATATCTATATATATATATGGTACAATAAAACAAGCCATTTATAGTACAATATTATCAGCGGTCTTCAAACTGTGGCCCTCCAGATGTTGCAAAACTACAACTCCCAGCTGTTCTGAGCAGGAGAGGTTTGCTATGGGGGTTTGCTCCCACTCTGGACAGTTTCTAAAATAAACAGAGGTGTCAGCAGAGAGCACTGTGGTCAGGCAGAAAGGAAATTCAAAAAGAAAAGCGTTAATTTTTAACGTAAATTTGTTTTCCCTTAGTCCTAAGAGCAGCACAAGTGGGGTGTTCTGCCCCTGTGAAGCTGGCAGGACGGTGGAATTTTTAATTCCGCCCAAGCAATTTAAATTAATTAGCCCCCCCATAAAAGGCCTCCTCCCCTAGGCCATCTCGCTTAATAACAAGTAACAAAAAAGTTTAGGGCGGGAAATTTGTGTGCTGCTGTTAGGACTAAGGGAAAACAAATTTACGTTAAAAATTAACGCTTCCCTTACGTCCTAACCAGCAGCACAAGTGGGGACTTAGCGAGTAACAACACAAATAGGGAGGGACTACGGCAGAGTGGCACTTAGGATTGACTGCCCAAAGGCCAACTCTTCCGATCGTTTGGCATTAACCCTGTAATGACTCAAAAAAGTATTGTGGGTGCTCCAAGAAGCAGCAGCACAAATCTGTTCCAGAGGAACAGACCTTTTCTCAGCAAAGGAAGTAGAGACTGCCCTAGTGGAATGGGCAGTGACAAAGGCAGGAGGAGTTAGCTCCTGGACTATGAAGGTCTCTCGGATTGCCTCCTTAATCCACCTACTCAGGGTAGGTTTAGAGGCTTTCAAGCCCTTGTTCTTTCCAGAAAAAGAGACAAGGAGGTGTTCCGACTTCCTGAATTCTCCAGTTCTTGAGATATAGACTCTGAGAGCTCTAGAGATGTCCAGAGTGTGGTCAACCGCTTCTTCAGGAGAGGATGGATTAGGCAGTAGAACTGGAAGAGAAATGACCTGGTTGGTATTGGAGAAAGTCGGAACCTTAGGAAGGAAGGTAGGTAAAAACCTCAACAGGACTCTGTCCTGTAGAAAAACAGTGTAAGGCTCGAAAGCCGAAAGGGCCTGAAGCTCACCCACTCTCTTGGCTGAGGTTATGGCCAATAAAAAAGTGACTTTAAGGGATAAATACCTAAAGTCTACTTCTTCCAGAGGTTCAAAGGGGGGAGCGCATAACCCCCTGAGAACAGTGGTTAAATCCCAACTGGGAATAGGTCTGAGAACTGTAGGTTTAAGTCTTTCAGCCCCTTTGAGGAATCTTCTAACCAGGGATTCTTGTGATAGAGACCTGCCTAGGAAGGCAGAGAGTGCTGCGACCTGAACCTTTAAGGTGGATGGGCTAAGACCCTTGTCAAGGCCATCCTGGAGAAAACGCAGTATTGCAGAAAGAGGAGGATCTGAGGTAACTACCTCTTTCGTTGCACACCATTGAAGGAAAATCTTCTTTATCCTGGAGTAAACCTTGTTTGTAGACTCTGCTCTCGAGTGTGCAATAGTTCTCAAGACCTCCGCAGGAAGCCCACTCCTTAGTAGGGTCCTGTCAACCTCCAGGCTGTCAGATTGAGTCTCCTCAGATCTAGGCAGGAGCCTGTGTTGTGAGACACAAGGTTCTGCACGTGGGGAAGCCTCCAATAACACCCCTGACTCATCCTCATGAGTTGGGTGAACCAGGACCTCTTCGGCCAGAATGGGATGATGGCAATTACTGAGGTCTGGTCTTGCCTGACTTTCATCAATACCCTGGGTATCATGGAAAGTGGAGGGAATATGTAGGCCAGCCTGAACCTCCATGCGATGGACAGAGCGTCTATCGCCACCGGATTGTCCTCCTTGTAAAGGGAACAAAACTTGCTCACTTTGGCATTCAGCCGGGTTGCCATGAGGTCTATTTCTGGTGTACCCCACTTCAGGGTTATCCTCCTGAAGATCTTCTCGTTGAGAGACCATTCTCCCTGGACTGCAAGCCCGCGACTTAGACGATCTGCCACTACGTTGAGATCCCCCTTGATGTGGACTGCAACAAGGTGGGATAGGTTGAGCTCTGCCCATGATAGAATAAGTCCGGTCTCCCTGAGGAGCACTTGGGACTTTGTGCCACCCTGTCTGTTGATATAAGCCACTACAGTGGTGTTGTCTGACCGGACTCTTATTGCTTTCCCTAAGATATGGGGAGCAAAGTGGAGGAGCGCAAGACGAACTGCTCTCAGTTCTCTCATGTTGGATGAGAGTAACCTTTCCTGAGGGGTCCAGGTACCCTGAACCGGATGGTCGTCCAGATGGGCTCCCCACCCTAGAAGGGAGGCGTCTGTGGTCAGAGTGATCCACAGAGGTTGAATCAAGGACTTCCCATCTGTCAGGTTCGTCCACCACCTGAGAGAGGCACGGACTTCGGACGACAGGGTGCACTTTTTGTCCAACCCACTGGGGTTGCGATTCCAGGCAGTCAAGACCTGATCTTGGAGAGGTCGGAGGTGCCACAGGGCCCAGGGGACTGCTTCTGCAGACGCTGACATGTGGCCCAACATCTTCATTAGAGTTCTGATGGGCACTCTGCGTGGTACCGACAAAAACTCTGCGGCTCTTATGACGCGCTCTCTCCTTTCTGGGGTGAGAGACAGCGTCATCCGAGAGGAGTCTAGGACAAACCCCAGAAACCTTCTTGAGGTAGATGGGATGATCTCGGATTTTTCCCAATTTATGAGCCACCCTAGGTGTTGAAGAAAATCCAGGGTCAGTTGAAGATGAGCTTGAAGAATGTCTAGAGTCGCGGCTTTTAAAAGCCAGTCGTCTAGATAAGGAACAATCTCTAGGCCTTTTAGTCTTAGAGCAGAGACAACTGGAGCCACCACCTTTGTGAAGGTGTGGGGAGCGGAGGTAATGCCGAACGGTAGAACAGCAAATTGGAAATGCCTTACCATACCTTTTATGGTGACGGCGATTCTTAAGAACTTCCTGTGGGCAGGAAATATAGGGACATGAAGGTATGCATCCTTCAAGTCTATAGTGACCATGAGATCTTGTGGGTTCAGGATACTGACCACCGAGCGAATGGTTTCCATTCTGAACCGCCTTTTCCTTATAAATCGGTTTAGGTAGCGCAGGTCTATTATCATGCGCCAGTCGCCATTTGGTTTGGGAACCAAAAATATCGGGGAGTAGACGCCAGATCCTCTTTGATCTGGGGGGACTTCTTCCAAAGCTTGCTTTCCCAAGTATTGGAGAACTGAGGTTTCTATGACAGCCTGTTTTGGCTGAGGAAGTAACTTTGTTAAGACAAACTTCCTTGGGGGAGGGGAGGTAAATTCTATCCTGTACCCCGACTGAATAACCTTCAGAACCCAGGGATCCTGGATTTCTTGCATCCAGGTTGTAAGGAATAAACTTAAACGTCCTCCTACTGGAGGAGGATGGGCAGATAGATTCTCTGCAACAAACACTTGAGGGGAAGGGAGAGGGAAAACGTTGGTGGATGTCAGTGGAGAGTCATAGCTCGGCCTTCCGGTCTTTACCGCGGCCGCGACCTCCACCACGTTTTTGAAAGGACTGACGTCTCTGGGATCTAGGAGGGCCCTGGGACTTCCCCCCTCTTGCTCTACCTTTACCCCGAAAGGCCTGAACAGGAAGGCACCTGCCTTTTTTGTCAGCATAACCTTCCATTATGCGATCCAGCTCAGAACCAAATAGCCAAGTAGGCTCGAAAGGCATCCCACACAAGTTAAACTTGGAGGTGTTGTCCGCTACCCAAGGGCGTAACCACAAGGGACGTCTGCTAGCAGAAGCGAGTGCCATGGACTTGGCAGCTAGCTTAAGGTGTTGCTGGGAGGCCTCGCAGAGGAAGTCTATACCAAGGAGGAGTGTCTTGAAGCTGTCCAAGATGTCTTCCCTAGGGACATTGTTGTCAATCTCAGTCTGTATGCGCTCCACACGCTCCTTCACGAAGTCAGACACTTCTCCCGAGGCAATAGCCACAGAGGCAGACGCTGATGCTGCTGAATATGTGCGTCTGAGAAGGGAATCCACCTTCCTATCAAGCGGGTCCTGGAGGTTGCTTCCATCATCCGCGGGAACCAAGACTCTCTTGGACAGTTTATTTACTGCCATATCAACCTTAGGAGGTGGCATCCAGGAATCAGATTCCGCGTCCGAGAGAGGGTACATCAATTTGAAGGTACGAGTGACAAGCGCAGGTTTATCTGGGTGCTTCCACTCAGCCTTCATCATCTTTTTGCGTGCATCATTCACCTTGAAAACCCAAGGTTCTCTAGAGGTGGATGCAGAGGCTTCCCCTTGGTCAACATCCTGGTCCCTTGACCGGATGGACCTAAGTAATCTCTGCGTCTTTTCCGCAGGGAAAAGAGGCGGACACATCTTCACCTCAACAGGCTGTTCAGACTGTACAGATGACCTCTGGTCCAATACATCGATCGACATAACGGATTCTTCCGCCACAGAAGGAGGAGTGGATTCAGTTCTAGCTCTTTTTGGGAACAAGAGCACTCTTAATTTCAGATATGGAATTTCCCATAAACTCCTTCATCCAGATGAACATGTCCTGGACAGTAGGTTCAGCTGGATTAGGGGGTGGACGGCAACCGGGACACCTGTTATATTCGTAAGCGTCCGGAAGCGGAGTGCCGCAATTGGCGCAAGCTAGATGGCGTTTTTTGGCGCTAGCCTTACGACCACCAGAGTGTGGGTCACTAGAGGAAGGAGTAGACATGACTCTGGAAAGAAAGAAAATAAGTTAGGGATAATAAACAAAATTATTATCGCCCTAACGCCAAATAGAGAGGGAGAGATACCTATAATGCAGATAGGAGCTCTAACCACTAATGCTAGGCTTGTAAATAGGACTAGCTATGATGGCAGCAGAGACTGAATGAAGGTCTCAGCTGTCTTTATATGGGAAAGGGCCCGGAAGCCCCGCCCCCTTCAGAGAAGACCAGCCTGCAATAGGCTGAAACACCCGGAAGGGAATTTTAATAAAAATTATCCACTGAGCCCTTCCCTAACTAGGAAAGGGCTCACGCCTGACTTTTCACCTAAGTATAAAACTTAAAAGGCAGCGCAAAGCGCTGAAGAAAGTGAGGCCGGGACCGGAAGTCGTCAGATGACGTACTTCCGGTCCACGGCTCGCACAGTGTAATGGAGGCGAGAGTGCGCCGAGACACGTGGGACGCCAGGCGGGTAAGAAAAAAACCCGCAGCGGCATCCCTAATGCTATGAGGGATCACCGGATCCTTGTAGCAATAAAATAGTCAAAACAAATAGTTTTAAGATAAACCAGGCCGGAGGCCCAGATAATATAAAGAGAAAAAAACAGGGGGCAGTTGAAAAAAGGTACTGCGCCCCAAAAATATCTCCCCAATACAGGGGAGACATCCAGGCAGGCTCCAAAGGAGCCTGCACCGTCCTGCTGTCCTTGCACAGGACAGAAAAAAAGCGAGATGGCCTAGGGGAGGAGGCCTTTTATGGGGGGGCTAATTAATTTAAATTGCTTGGGCGGAATTAAAAATTCCACCGTCCTGCCAGCTTCACAGGGGCAGAACACCCCACTTGTGCTGCTGGTTAGGACGTAAGGGAAGAACTTGTTCTGGAGAATACAGCAGATGATAGGTACTGGAAGGATTAAGATTTTTAAATAGAAGTAATTTACAAATCTGTTTAACTTTCTGGCACCAATTGATTTAAAGAAAAATGTTCTCCAGCGGAGTACCCCTTTAAACGTAAGGCGGCACTATAGTAAATCCCCCTTTCTCTCGCCTCTTAACCGTTGCTGGTTTTCTTCCTAGTTTTACATCCCCTCTGCATTGAGCTTTGCTGTTATTACAGATTATGCAGAATGCAGAATTTCATATGTAGCAGAGCTGAGTATGTGACTATGCATACCTGAGAGGGACACTCCCACTCCCCCTAGCCCCGCCCATAGTCACGCACCTAACCCCTCACTCAGCCACGCCTGCACATGCAGAATGAGAATACCTCTTTAACAGCAATAATATTGTCAGTCTGTCACCAGGGCTGGTGCAAGGATTTTTGCTAGCCTAGGCAAAAGCTGATTTTGCCTCCCCTTGACTCCGCCCATTGGCATGCCCTTTGACATGCCCCCCCCCTTACTACTGGGGTGACACACTGTAACAAACCTCCTCCTCATGTAATCACCTACTACTGTGGTGACACACGACGGTGGTTCTGGCTGGGCAGGCTCTTCAGATGCTGGCTGGTTACTAACTTTCTTGCAGCAAGCAGGTGCCCTCATTAAGGAGGCGCTCTAGGCAGCTACCTATTTTGTCTAGAGGCAGAACCGTCCCTGTCTGTCACCTAAGTTAAGAAGGACCTCCTACAGTGACAGAATGACAACAACGGCTTGCATTACCATGATTGACCATATAAGTGATTACAGTGCAGTTACACATGGTGACTCACAGGTGATCAGAGTCGTTCACTTTTTGTTTTACTTCTCCTGATAGCCCCCTGAAAGTCTGCTACAACTCATATCTGCAAGAAAAAAAAATTGTAGGCTCATTTTAGGCTCTTTTCCAAGAACTACAGTACCCCACACTGTACTAATGCCCCCCTTGGTGTCCCACCCAGTAGAGTGGCTAGATAAGAGTTATGAGGACCACCGCCTCTCTCCTTTAGATAAGTTGCAAAAGTAGGTAGCGAGGTCCCTTCTCATAGTTTCCTAGTTTCCTGTCACCTGTAGGTAGAGCCCCTAGAGAGAATAACCCCTTGTAGGCAGAAGCCTCTTAATAGTTTCCCCTATATATATATATAGTTCCCCTTTATAGGTAGTTTCCCATCTGTATATCGTTGCCCTTTTGAAGATAGTTGACCAGCTGTTTACAGTTGTCCCCCTCTTCTGTAGGTACCTGCCCCCTCAAGATGAATTATAAGAAAGCACACAAAAAAACATACTTACCTGGTTGCAGGGCCCACATAGTCCTGGTTGCAGGGCCCGCATAGTCCACAGCATGACCGTCTCTTTTCTCATTCCTCTACTCACGCTCTGGGGCATGATAACGTCACTCATGGGGTAGAGCTCTGTCAAAGCTTGGCGCTGAAAAAGCGAGACAGCAGCAGCCAAAAGCGGGACAGCATGGGGGTCCCAAAAGTGTCTCACCTAAATTGGAACAGTTGGGGGGGGGGGGGGGCAAGCTATTTGCACAACTCGCCCCTATATCTCTAAAAGTTGCTTTACATAGGACTTAAAGGGGTACTCCATCCCTAAGACATCTTATCCCCTATCCAAAGGATAGGGGATAAGATGTCTGACCACCAGGGTCCTGCCGCTGGGGACCCCCGCAATCTTGCATTTGGTACCCACCTCTTTGAGCTGCACGCCACACTGCCAGCTCACAAACTGCCGGGTGCCGACCACGGTGCCGGAGTATCATGACGTCACGACTTCGCCCCCGTGTGACGTCACTGCCCCCCCGCCCCCGCTATGCAAGTCTATGGGAGGGGGCGTGCCGAATGCAAGATTGCGGGCATCCCCAATGGCGGGCCCCCCTGCAGTCAGACATCTTATCCCCTATCCTTTAGATAGGGGATAAGATGTCTTAGGGCCGGAGTACCCCATTAATGTATACCTTGTGTACATGTATAAGTGACCTGGAGGGAGAACATATCGGCAACGTGCAGAGAAGAGGAATATGTATGTGGCGTCCCGGTACAGGACCTTGTCCTGTCCCTTGTCTAAAGTCCCCTCAGCTAGAGTCCCTCCATTCATATAGGGCTCTCCTGCAGGACTCACCCTTGGTCGCCTCATGTAAAGTGTGTTTATATTTATTTAATGTATAGAAAATATATGTACAGGACCTTAGTGGTCACATGATGTACAGAATGTTCAAGGACCTTAGAGGTCATCTGTTGTAACCAGAGTTCACTGGGTTCATAACTTACAGGTTTGCTGACCAATGAGCTTTGTCCAGACCTTTATTATATAAAGGGCTGTAGTCTGTAAATTCTCTCTCTTATTTCCTGGCTACAAAGCAAGCAACGCTCTTGTTCCTGCACTACAGAAGCACAGGCATCTCATCAGCATCAATTCACCTAGGCCCAAAGCCTAAGAACCTGAAGCCACTAAACGTGAAATACTCAAAGCTCCATCTATCAAATCCTGTGTGACTACTACCAGCTCAAATATTATAATTAGTAGCACAGTGGCCTGCATAAAAGCTCATTGCTTCCAAGTCCCAGCAAAACCTGTGAGGAACCTGTATCCCGGTTCACTCTTGCAAAGACTGTTATGTTAAAGACTGTTTCATAAATTCCGCAAGTAAAGTTTCTTCAGTTTATTCCTGAAATCTGTTGTGGACATTCGGTTTTTTCTCCCTGCTGTTTGAGGCATGGTTGGCGGTAGGAACATTACTATTGAGGAAACCTCACCCTGGCGTCACGACATTCAAGGGTTAATACCACCAGACCCTACACTACCACTGCAACACCCCAGTTACCGTTACTCCCCCGGCACCACATGTATAATTGTAAAGGGGTGTATAACACAGGCCGTTGCAGGCGAGCCGATTGGTGCACCAAGGGAGTGAGAGATGCCCCCAGATAATTTACATATTAGAACTTTTGTACAGAACAGCACAATGTATTTGAAATAGATAGGAAGCAGTGAAATCAGTATTTGCTCCATTCACTGCATTGTGCCTGGGCCTGGTTACTGCAACTGACTAGAATGGGAGCTAAGCTACATTTATACTTTATTGACAATGTACGAAAACAGTAAAATTCTTAGAAGTCGCTCAAAAACCAACTAAACATTCCGTTCCTAATCATAGTCATAATCATATACCATAAATAGGAACAGAATGTTAAAGACATCTTTGACCTTTCCTAAGGGACTACTATGAAAATAACTGTTTTTGTACATTGTGAAGTTTCTGGACTACATCCAAGTGGACGGCGTTATTTACATATGAGAAAAAGAAAGAAAAGCGCTCCATTGCGTAACACACCAGAGGAAGGATAAGAATGATCAGAGACCAAGTGCCGCTTACCCTGTTTGGTTGTGTCCCGTCATGCACAACAATTATTTGCGCATAAGGCTGAATCAACAACGATCCCGTCTGCAGCCTCCGAACAACAGATTATCAGAACAGGATTCAATGGACACACAGCAAGATTAAAATGGCGCTGACCGGACCAAACGACACAACCGGAATGGTGAACAGAAAGTTATCTATCAGGATGCAACACGTTTCGCTGCACATGCGCAGCTTCCTCAGGGATAACAATACAAGTTACGATCAAGGTTTATATAGCAGAAGATTTAACCACTTCATAGCCAATACAGATATTTAAAACATAAAATATAGATAGATAACATTAATCTATCTCCATCCATTTCATACAGTAGACTTAATAAATTGCATACAAAGATAGAATGTTTATATATTTAAAATATACCCAAGACAAAAAGTAATGTGCCAAAACACCCACTAGGTAATGCAAAATCCTATATTAAACTAAATAGAAAAATATAAATAAAAATATAAATGAAAACAAAAACAATAATGGACGAAATAAAAAATAAAAATATAAATTAATGAAAAAAGATGAAACATGAAAAATGAATAATAGAAAATGAAAAAACAAAATGGAAAAGGGGAGACAAAGTAGCCAATTTAAAAATCCAAAAGGATTCACGATTGATAAGATGTTGGTAGCGATTTGGAGTATTTTCAGGGATCGTTTCCAATATTATTAAATGTAAGGAATCAATATTATTAGAATGTACAGTGGTAAAATGTCTAGAAATACTATGCAATGGATTACTGTTTTTAATCAGTCTAATCGCATCATATCAGCCTCCTTAGATGGTCCGGTGTCTCTGTAGAGATGCAGGGTTGGAGGATGGTGGTTGGCAGTATACGGGCACTGGGCACTCTGGTCAAGCTTTGGAGATCTGGTTCCCAATCCAGTTAAAAAGAAATGAAGTGCAGTTGTGTGCCAAAAATGGAAACTCACAATTCTATATGGAGGAGGTCTCCAACCTGTGTCTCTGCCTTTTTAAATATCTCTCACCAGCTGTATGGTGCTGTCCGGTGCTGGTGCATTGCCTGACATTTTATGACCATGTTCTCTGTATGGATTGTGACCATCTCCTAATCAAAACCTGTGCAGAGGAAAAGTTGCTCAGTTGCCCATAGCAACCAATCAGATCGCTTCTTTCATTTTCCATAGGCCTCTATAAAAATGAAAGAAGCGATCTGATTGGTTGCTATGGGCAAATGGTTGACTTTTCCTCTGCACAGGTTTTGATAAATCTCCTCCATGATCGCCATTATACGGCAGTCACTCTTTTCCACAATTCCAAATCTAATGTTCATGGTCATTTTTGGACAATTACAATAGAACGCTGCTGCTGTTTGTACCTCCCCATATATCACTCTTGTCTGCATCATGATGGGAGTTGGGTTTCTTCCTGCCCTTATATCAGTAACTAGTAAGTATGTCCCTTGTCTGTGATATTAAAAAGTACCTGTCACCAAATAAACTGTTCTAAACTACCTCAGGTTGTTCCCTAACTACTCCTTACACCCCTCCCACCCTTAAAAAAAAAAATCAGAGATTTAAAAAGCGGTGTATCTAACTTTCATTCTTGTTCACATAGTGCAGTTTCCCAGCAGGAGAAAGTGGGTGTTTCCCAGCTGGCATGACATCACTGACATCACAAGACTGCTGGGGGACCACTTCTGCCCTCACATGGTTGCAGTGCTGTGATGAAGAGAAGATATCAAGCTCTGTGCATGTTTAAGTCTGTGTTGCTATCAGTAAGGCTCTCATTCAGGTTTCAGTCTGTGCAGCATTCTGTGACAATCTGTGGAGCTTTAACTTTCTGTGCAGCTGACATCAGACAAGCACTTCCTGAGTTTGGACTCTTGCCAGGCTGGGAGGAGACCAAACTCACTGTATTAATTGTGGCAGGGAACAGAACACAGCCACCTAGTGGCCATTTTTTCTGCTACATTTTAAACATGTTTATGTTAAACATTTTAAAAGCAAGTGATTAGGAAAGTGCCTGCTAATTAACCAAGGAACACTATATTAAAAGTTTTATTTGGTGACAGGTACTCTTTAAGTGAATCTGTTATTATTTTTTGTAATGTTGCTGTTTGTTATTTCTTATTTTGTACTGATGACAATATTGACTAAAATGAGAACAATCCATTTTTTTCTGTTTTTTCAACAGGAGTCCAAACATATCTAACACAAGGTGATGGCCATGGAACAAAATGGCACAATGACAGTGTTGGCTAATGCCAAGGAAAATCCAAACTATGAATGTATTGACTGGAAAAAAGCTGAGTGGGCCTTTACCTACCTGCCCCCGTACATGTGGTTCATCTTCGTCTTAGGGGTTATAGAAAATTTGTTTGTCATCTCCGTCTTTGTCCTTCATAAGAGTCGCTGTACAGTGACTGAGATCTACCTGGGGAATATGGCGGCTGCCGATCTGATTCTTGTTAGCAGACATCCATTTCGGGCCATTTATATCTCCAACAAACACCAATGGCCATTTGGAGGCTTTATGTGCGCAGCTGTCAGCTTCTTGTTTTGGCTCACCTTTTACAGCAGCATCTACTTCCTTATGATGGTCAGTATAGAGAGATATCTGGCTCTGGTGAAGGCCATGTCCATTGGTCGCTTTAGAAATCCTTGGTGGGCAAAAGTGAACTGTGGGATCATCTGGATGTTTGCAGCTGTGTTAAGTGCGCCAAACATGGTGTTCCGAAAGGTGGTGTTTATGAAACAATTAAATACCACATACTGTGATGTAATTGCACCTCCAAGGTTGTTTATTGTCTCAAATATCTTCATAAATGTCCTCGGCTTCATAGTGCCTCTGCTTGTCACCTCCTTCTGCACATTTCACATGATTTGCTTTTTGAGGAACAACTCAATGCAACAGTTTAAGAAAGTCAACAAGGAGAGAAAAGCCACTCGGCTGGTCTTGTCTGTATTCTTGGTCTTCATAATGTGTTGGCTCCCCTTAAATATAACCACCTTCATTCACACATTACAATTCTTAAATGTCTTAATTCCATGTACGGTGTCTGTGATCGTCGATAACATTGTTTTTGTAATCTCTCTTTCTCTAGCCTACAGTAACAGTTGTATCAATCCGATCATATACAGTATGGTTGGGAATCAATTTAGACAAAAAGCCAGAGAGGTCTACAGGAGGCTTCTATGTAAAGAACCTGACAGAAGGACCTGACAGAAGGATGTCATAATTCCCAAGAGAAGATTTGGTCAATGAAACCATACAAGAACAAATCAATTGCTTGATTTCATGACTACACTTTTTGCTATTCACTCTTCCATTTCTAGTCACAGGACTCCACCAATAAAAAGGTCAGGCCGCCATCTCCCCCAGGCTCTATGTGAACAATAGACAGGTGCTGTACCATTCTGAAGAATTGGAGACACAACCGGGCATTCTTTCTGACCTTTTTATATCGTAGTTTTAGGTTCAGTGGCAAAATTTCAGGATTATTTAAAATAGTAATATAGTAAAATTAAAAAAAATATGGTTAACCTAAAAACTTGATTCAAACAATAGGTCAATTTCTGATGACACATTCCCTTTACCTCTTACTGCTCTCAATGAAGTATATAATAACTCTCAATGTGCCACCTGAAGTATATAGTAACTCCCACTGTGCCACCTGAAGTATATAGTAACTCTCACTGTGTCCTCTGAAGTATATAGTAACTCCCACTGTGTCCTCTGATGTATATAGTAACTCCCACTGTGTCCCCTGAAGTATATAGTAACTCCCACTGTGTCCCCTGAAGTATATAGTAACTCTCACTGTGTCCTCTGAAGTATATAGTAACTCTCACTGTGTCCTCTGAAGTATATAGTAACTCCCACTGTGTCCCCTGATGTATATAGTAACTCCCACTGTGTCCCCTGAAGTATATAGTAACTCCCACTGTGTCCCCTGAAGTACATAGTAACTCCCACTGTGTCCCCTGAAGTATATAGTAACTCCCACTGTGTCCTCTGAAGTATATAGTAACTCTCACTGTGTCCCCTGAAGTATATAGTAACTCACACTGTGTCCCCTGAAGTATATAGTAACTCTCACTGTGTCCCCTGAAGTATATAGTAACTCACACTGTGTCCCCTGAAGTATATAGTAACTCTCACTGTGTCCCCTGAAGTATATAGTAACTCTCACTGTGTCCACTGAAGTATATAGTAACTCACACTGTGTCCCCTGAAGTATATAGTAACTCCCACTGTCTCCTGAAGTATATAGTAACTCTCACTGTGTCTCCTGAAGTATATAGTAACTCCCACTGTGTCCCCTGAAGTATATAGTAACTCCCACTGTGTCCTCTGAAGTACATAGTAACTCCCACTGTCTCCTGAAGTATATAGTAACTTCCACTGTCTCCTGAAGTATATAGTAACTTCCACTGTCCCCTGAAGTATATAGTAACTCCCACTGTGTCCCCTGAAGTATATAGTAACTCCCACTGTGTCCCCTGAAGTATATAGGAGAAAACAGCTGGTGCTGAAAAAACCTGGTGAGGTATCCACAGTACTCAGGCAAAAAATGTTGGCTTAGAGGTGCACAAGTATGCGCCTCTTAGCCGACATCGGACTTTTTGCCTGAGTACTGTGGATACCTCACCAGGTTTTTTCAGCACCAGCTGTTTTCTCCTGTATCTTCACCGCTGGCACAGCGGGACCGCCGGCCGGCATCCTTGCGACATTGAAACCTACTATATGCGATCATCAGTGTGGTGCCTGCTTGCACAACACCTACATGTGAGCAATACTCCTATTGTAGACACAATTTGTGGGAATCAATTTAGACAAAAAGCCAAAGAGGTCTACAGGAGGCTTCTATGTAAAGGACCTGACAGAAGGACGTCATAATTCCCAACAGAAGATTTGGTCAATGAAACCATACAAGAACAAATCAATTGCTTGATTTCATGACTACACTTTTTGCTATTCACTCTGCCATTTCTAGTCACAGGACTCCACCAATAAAAAGGTCAGGCCGCCATCTCCCCCAGGCTCTATGTGAACAATAGACAGGTGCTGTACCATTCAGAAGAATTGGAGACACAACCGGGCATTCTTTCTGACCTTTTTATATCGTTGTTTTAGGTTCAGTGGCAACATTTCAGGATTATTTAAAAATACACATAGTAAAATTTAAAAAAATATGGTTAACCTAAAAACTTGATTCAAACAATAGGTCAATTTCTGATGACACATTCCCTTTACCTCTTACTGCTCTCAATGAAGTATATAATAACTCTCACTGTGCCACCTGAAGTATATAGTAACTCCCACTGTGCCCCCTGAAGTATATAGTAACTCCCACTGTGTCCTCTGAAGTATATAGTAACTCTCACTGTGTCCCCTGAAGTATATAGTAACTCTCACTGTGCCACCTGAAGTATATAGTAACTCCCACTGTCCCCTGAAGTATATAGTAACTCCCACTGTGTCCCCTGAAGTATATAGTAACTCCCACTGTGTCCCCTGAAGTATATAGTAACCCCCACTGTGTCCCCTGAAGTATATAGTAACTCCCACTATGTCCCCTGAAGTATATAGTAACTCCTACTGTGTCCCCTGAAGTATATAGTAACTCCCAATGTGTCCCCTGAAGTATATAGTAACTCCCACTGTGTCCCCTGAAGTATATAATAACTCCCACTGTGTCTACTGAAGTATATAGTAACTCCCACTGTGTCCCCTGAAGTATATAGTAACTCCCACTGTGTACCCTGAAGTATATAGTAACTCCCACTGTGTCCCCTGAAGTATATAGTAACTCCCACTGTGTCCCCTGAAGTATATAGTAACTCCCACTGTGTCCCCTGAAGTATATAGTAACTCTCACTGTGTCCCCTGAAGTATATAGTAACTCCCACTGTGTCCCCTGAAGTATATAGTAACTCCCACTGTGTCCCCTGAAGTATATAGTAACTCCCACTGTGTACCCTGAAGTATATAGTAACTCCCACTGTGTCCCCTGAAGTATATAGTAACTCCCACTGTGTACCCTGAAGTATATAGTAACTCCCACTGTGTCCCCTGAAGTATATAGTAACTCCCACTGTGTCCCCTGAAGTATATAGTAATTCCCACTGTGTCCCCTGAAGTATCTGGGGGGGAAACAGCTGGTGCTGAAAAAACCTGGTGAGGTATCCACAGTACTCAGGCAAAAAATGTCGGCTTAGAGGTGCACACGTATGCGCCTCTTAGCCGACATCTGACTTTTTTGCCTGAGTACTGTGGAAACCCCGCCAGGTTTTCTTCAGCACCAGCTGTTTTCTCCTGTATCTTCACCGCTGGCACAGCGGGACCGACGGCCGGCAGCTTTGCGACACTGAAACCCTCTATATGCGATCATCAGTGTGGTGCCTGCTTGCACTACACCTACAGGTGAGCAATACTCTTATTGCGGACACACTGTCCAGCCTCACAAACTGGGATTAACTGCACTATATAGGACCATCTTAGCCTTTTTTTTCCCTTTTCCTTGTGTCCTTGAAGTATATAGTAACTCCTGCTGTGTCCCCTGATGTATAAAGTAACTCCTGCTGTGTCCCCTGATGTATAAAGTAACTGCTACTGTGTCACCTGAAGTATATAGTAACTCCTGTAATGCATTTAATAAATATAAATTATATAATCATACAGTATATATATTTGAATTGGTATAAAATATCATATTTTACATCTGCTTAGTTCTTTTGCTCAATACTAACTGACCTGACAAAAATCATAAGCCTGCCCTTCAGTGTAGCCTGGCAATCAAGATTGAACTGTTTGCAGAGAGATAAGGTGATGTCAAAACGACATTTGGATATTTGGGGAGAAGAACAAGGTTAATAATTGCTTAGCGCTTAGAAGCAAAACAAGTCAAACTTGCGCATGACAAAAATTTGTGCACATAGACTATAAATACACACATATCACTAATAATTAATCAATAATATGGGTGGTAATTTATGTTAATTCTGAAGTCTATATCAATTACTGAGAAATGCTGTAATAAAAGGAAGGACAAATTTCTGTACTGAACAACGTGTCAGTGTGTTATTCACTTACTTCGATGCATGCATCAAATAATAATTGATTTTGGATGGGAACAGATATCCACTAGGTCCTGAAGGAGAGTCCCACTTCAGTTGGCGCCCAAACAAGGACTCCGAGTACTGGTACCAGAAGGCAGTCGCGAAAGACAAGGCTTTAAGCCAAACCAACCGTATAGAGATGGGACACAGACGAGCCTGATCAACTCTAAAAGTACGGTAGGACACATTTCTTGTTGTAACCTAACCAGTACTCTGTCTCCCCCACTTGGTCTGCCTTATGACTTAGCTGACTGGCTGACTGATTAGTTAGTGACTATTTGCAACAGCACTAAGATGAAGGCACGCAGCGTCAGGTCGGCCTGTACACGCTTCGTGCCTTCTTTCTATTGCAATGCTTTGTGCTCTCCCTCTGCCATGTTTGAGGCAGAGCAGCCTTTTCTGAGGTCTTCCTCATTTGCATTGCAAAGATAGCGTGCAAATGTGTGATGACTGCTGTCTAATAGCAGATAAATGGGCGGGGTTAGACTAGTCGCTGATTATTCTGGTGACGTCATGCACCGTGCACAGTCATGCACAGTCACAGGCTGATTTATCATTTACTCTCTGTGTCTGTGCATTAAAGGGGTACTCCACCAGCCAGCGTTCGGACCATTTAGTTCTGAACACTGTGTGCGCACGCTACGAGGTTCGACCAAGCCCCTTTGTGACATGAGACCACGCCCCTCAATGCAAGTCTATGGGAGGGGGCGTGAAGGCCGCCGACACCTGTAGCGAGCGCACACAGCGTTCGGAACTAAATGTTCCGAAGGCTGGCTGGTGCAGTATCCCTTTAACATGAGTAACGTTATGGGGGGATTTATCAAAACCTGTGAAGAGGAAGAGTGATGCAGTTTCCCATAGAAACCACTCATATTGCTTATTTAATTTTTCAGAGACTTTTAGGAAAATGAAAAAAGCCATTTGATTGGTTGCTATGGGCAACTGCATCACTCTTCTACACAGATACACAGTCCCAGGTCCTGTGCTGCTCCGCTGCTCTGGCCTCTTCTAGACAGGCCTGGCAAGAGCAAATGATGCATCACAGGAGAAGTGCCAGGTGGCCAGGCAGCAACGTTCCCTTGCTCCAGGCCGCGGCTATTCATTTGTATCGGTGTCTTAAAGGGATACTCCGGCGCTTAGACATCTTATCCCCTTAGACATCCCGTCCCCTCCCATAGGCTCGCATTGAAGGGCGGTGCGTGACGTCACACGGGGGCGGAGGCGTGACGTCACTCGCTGATGGCCCCTTGGTCACCGGTAATCAGACCCGAAGCGAACATGCTCCGGGGACTGATTTTAATTGGGGTGCTGCGTGCAAGATCACGGGGGTCCCCAGCGGCGGGACCCCCGCGATCAGGCATCTTATCCCCTATCCTTTGGATAGGGGATAAGATGTCTAAGTGCCGGAGTGCTCCTTTAAAGACACCTATGAATTAGGGGAGAGTGGCGGGAGGTCCTCATGACTGTCAGACACGGTCTGGATCTGGACCGCAGTCCGCCATTTGATTATTCCTGACAGAAAGTGGTGAGATACCAAGTATTTATGTGGAGATACTTATTTAGATGGATTATTTTGGATGGATTATTTAAAAATGAAATAATTTTAAAATGTCTGATCTTTATTTTTTCCCTTTTAGTTTTTCAAATAAAGAGAAAGAAAAAGCTGACACACAGGTCCCGTCCACGTCGTCTATCGAAAGCAGGTAAGAATGCATGGGCTATGCTCAAATCCTGAAGAAGCTGCACTAGCAGTGAAACAATCGTTGCCTAAGCATTGTTAGCTACCTTCAATAAAAGAAGTTGTACGGGACGTGTACGGCAGCTTTTTCCTTCTGTTTATTGAAATTACCGTATTTTTCACCGTATAAGACGCACTTTTCCTTCCCCAAAACTGGGGGGGGGGGGGGGGAATTGGTGCATCTTATATGGTGAATACACACCTATCGGGTTGGTCCCTGCGGCCATCAACGGCCGGGACCCGCGGCTGATACAGGACATCACTGATCGCGGTCATGCCCTGTATTAACCCTTCAGACGCGGCGATCCATGCTGACCGCCGCGTCTGAAGCCAAAGTGACACTAACCCGGCTCAGTCGGGCTGTTCAGGACTGCCGCGGTGAAATCGTGGCGTCCCGAACAGCTTACAGGACACTGGTAGGGACCTTACCTTCCTCCTCGGTGTCAGCTCCGTGCCGGGATCCCCTGCATGGCGGCGCTCTCCTTCGACGTCATCACGTCATAGCCCACGCCGTCCCGTCATCCAATAGGAGCGGCGTGCGTAGCGACGTGATGACGGCGACGTGATGACGGCGATGGAGAGCGTGGATCCCGGGGAAGAAGATGTCCCGAGCGGCGGGGACACCATGGAGACGTGGCGACAGCGATGGAGCGACATCCAGGGCAGCGGTGATGGGTCCGGAGCGGCGGGGACACGTGAGTATTACCTCCTATACCAATGGTCTTCAACCTGCGGACCTCCAGATGTTGCAAAACTACAACTCCCAGTATGCCCAGACAGCCGACGGCTGTCCGGGCATGCTGGGAGTTGTAGTTTTGCAACATCTGGATAGTGTTGCTCGCGAATATTCGCAATTCGAATATTATTCGCGAATATAGCGCTATATATTCGTAATTACGAATATTCGTTTTTTTGGTTTTTTTTCACAGTACACATCACAGTGATCACCCCTCTCTGCTTCCAGCTTGTGTGGTGTAAAGAAGGCTCTAATACTACTGTGTGAGACTTGCGTGCAAAAATTCGCATGTGCGAAAATTAACATATGCATATCTTCGCATATGCGAATTATAGCGAATGCTAATTTTCCCATATGTTGATTTTCGTATACGCGGATTTTCGTGTATGCGAATTTTCACATAAGCTAATTTTCGCATATGCGAAAATAAAACGGACATATAACAAATATGCGAATATTCGCGAATATATGACGAATATTCGTCCATATATTCGCGAATTCGAATATGGCCTATGCCGCTCAACACTACATCTGGAGGTCCGCAGGTTGAAGATCACTGTTGGGTGCAGAATCTTTTTTTTCTAGATTTTGCACCTTTAAAATTGGGTGCGTCTTATATGCCGGTCCGTCCTATAGGGCGAAAAATACGGAACTAATCCTGGGCCTTTTCTTGCAAGCGCAGGAACATTCTTATGTTAGGAGTCTGAGCAGTGCCAGCTAAATGTTCTGGTAAGTTATTTTAGTTATATTGTACAGTTTTCAAAGTGGAATTACGAATGAACATTTTGAAGACACGCAAATGTCAGAAGTCAAAATACCATTTCGTAGATGTTCACAACTCAAATTAGGAATCGTTTTCTTTTGGCTTGGAACATATTTTTGCATTACCCAGGAAAGAACTGACCTTTTGTACACCATTTTTCTCACTAAATATATTTCCAAAGATGCAATTAACAAGAATTTTTCACCAGATATTATGAACAACCCAAGTAATTCATACAAGCAAAGAAACCAAAACAAATATGCTCAGAAATTAAATCATGTGTAATAATTTGAAAGATTTAGAGAAAAAGTATTGAACATGCTTCCTGATATTTATTTAATACTTTATGCAAAAAAAAACTTTGTTGGTAATGACAGCTTGAAGGCGACTCCTATATGGAAAAACTAGTCTCATGCATTGCTCTAAGGGGATTTTAGCCTATTCTTCCACACAAACATTCTTCAAATCATGAAGGTTCCATGGGCCACTTCTATGAATCATGACCTTCAGTTCTTTCCATAGACTTTCAATAAGATTTAAAGGGGTACTCCGCTGCTCAGCGTTTGGAACAAAATGTTCTGAATGCTTAGAGCCAGCGACGGGAGCTTGTGACATCATAGCCCCACCCCCTCATGACATCACGCCCCACCCCTTCAATGCAAGTCTATGGAGGGGTGTGATGGCTGTCACGCCCCCTCCCATAGACTTGCATTGAGGGGGCGGGGCTATGACATCACGAGATTTACAGATTTGTAACTTACTCCTATTAAAAAATCTTAATCCTTCCAGAACGTATCAGCTGCTGTATGCTCCAGAGGAAGTTGTGTAGTTCTTTCCAGTCTAACCACAGTGCTCTCTGCTGACACCTCTGTCCATGTCAGGAACTGTCCAGAGCAGGAGAGGTTTGCTATGGGGATTTTCTCCTACTTTGGACAGTTCCTGACATGGACAGAGATGTCAGCAGAGAGCACTGGGGTCATACAGAAAAGAATTACACAACTTTCTCTGGAGCATACAGCAGCTGATGAGTACTGGAAGGACTAATAATTTTATTTACAAAACTGTTTAACTTTCTTGCACCAGTTTGATTAAAAAATAATAATAATAATAATAATAATTTCCATCAGAGTACCCCTTTAAGCCCTTTGTTTTTTTCAACCACATACATAAATGTTTTCCAAAGAGTGTGCCTCCATCTGTTGTAAAACTATCTTTGTAATAGTTCTCTACTTTTTTTGTTTTAACTCCTGTATATATATGGGAAATCGAATCTGCATATTTTCCACCTATGGGCTCAGAAATGCATTTAACTTGCTAAACGGAGGACCCCTAAATAGTGTTGTTCGCGAATATTCGCAATTCGAATTTTATTCTCGAATATCGCACATTCGCGAATACGCGAATATTCGCGAATATAGCGCTATATATTCGCAATTACGAATATCCAGTTTTTTTTTGCTTATGCAAATTTTAGCAAATAATCATTTTCACATATGCTAATTTTCTTGTATACGAATTTTCCCCTACCTAAATTTTCGCATACGAATTTTCTTCTACTTAAATTTTCGCATGCACTAATTTTCTTATATGCGAATTTTATGGTGTTAAAATTTTCACCCATGATAAATTTTCTTATATACGAACTTTCAACATGTCTTTTTTTTTCATATGTGCGCATTGTTCCACGCTCTAAATTTCTGATATGCGAACTTTCTGTTACAAAATTTTTCTTTCATGTTAATTTTCTCATATACGAATTTTATTTGCTTATTTGTCGCATATGCGCATGTTTACATGTTCTGATTTCTGTTATCCGAATTTTCTGTTATGAAAATGTTTACTCATGATAAATTTTCTTATATGCGCATGTTCGCATGTACGAAAATTTACACATATTACACATATGCGAATGTAGCGAATATATGACGAATATTCGTCCATATATCTAGTGTTACTCGCGAAAATTAACATATGCGAAAATCTGCATGTACAAAAATTAACATAAGCTACAATTCGCATATGCGAAAATACGCACACCAGTCTCACACCGTAGTATTGGAGCCTAGTATTGGAGCCTTCTTACACCGTCATTACGAATATGCGATATTCGCAAATAAAATTCGAATTGCGAATATTCGCAAGCAACACTACTGTGTGAGAGACAGGTGTGCTAATTCCCGCATATGCGAACATTTACATATGCTAATTTGCGCACATGCGAATTTCCTTATGTAAATTTTTGTATACGTGAACTTCCACATATGCGAAAATAAAGCGGGACTATTACGAATATGCGAATATTTGCGAATATATGACGAATATCCATCCATATATTCGTGAATATTCGCGATTCGAATATTATTCGCGAACATCGCTATATTCGCGCATTTGCGAATTTCGCGAATATAGCGCTATATATTCGTTATTTTCTTTTGTTTTTTTTCTTCACAGTTTACATCAAAGTGATCACCCCTCTCTGCTTCCAGCTTGTGTGGTGTAAAGATACTGTGTGAGACTGACGTGCAAAAAATCGCGTATGCGAAAACTAGCATACGCTAATTTACGCTAATGCGATTTTTTTTATGTACGAGGTTATCGCATGCGCGAATTGTCGCATATGCGAAAATAAAACTAGAATATAACGAATATGCGAATATTCGCGAATATATGACGAATATTCGTCCATATATTCGCGAATATTCGCGAATTCGAATATGGCCTATGCCGCTCAACACTAATTACCAATGTAAATGTCCTGATCATAGAAAATTCACCTCTCAGTGTGATAAAAACACAATAAATTATGTATATTTTAAAACAATGAGACAGGAGGAGAAATTTCAGACTACATTATTTAACTGACCTTAATAAACTTTTTCATTATAAAACTTTTCACCCCCATGAAGACCTTACAGTTTTCATGTTTCCTTTTTTTCTCCTGATCAACAAAGAATAAAAGAAACAAAACAAAAAGAATTAAAAATAATAAAATCTTGGGTGTAATGAAAATGAAAAGCAAGAACAGCATATTCTATTTTATTTCCCAGAATGTTCCATACAGTTCAAATTACTTTAACTTTCTTCTGAGGGTTAATACGTTTACAGTGATATCAAATGTGTCTAGTTTTTGTTAAACATGTAGACATTTCTGCTTTTGGAATTAAGGGCTCATTTTGTTTGCAGGGTGAGCTATAGTTTTTATCGATACCATTTTGGTGTACCTGTGTCCTTTCTCAATCTCTTTTAAAGGGTACCTCTCATCCAAAAAACTTTTGATATATTATAGATTAATGTATGCAGATTAACTTTACAATTGCATGTTATTAAAAAATATGCTTCTTTCTATTTAATTTTCCACTTTGAAGAAATGACCACTAGGGGTCTCCCTACCAGTCCTGGCATTAAGCATTTCAGACTCATGCTGGAGTCCTAAACACTACGAGCTGCCTGTCTGCTTTGTTCACAAAGGAGAACACTCAGAGCTGCCAGCCTGCTTTGTTCACAGCCTGTTCGGCTGTGAACAAAGCAGGCTGGCAGCTCTGAGTGTTTAGGACTCCAGAATGAGTCAGAAATGCTTGCTGACAGGACTGATCGGGAAAAATACAATAGAAAGAAGCATATTTTTCATTAACATGCTATTGGAAAGTTATTCAACATTCATTAATCTAAAATATATCAAAAGTATATTTGATGAGAGGTACCCTTTAAATCCTTAATAACTCATGATAAAAAATAAACATCATGTTCAGATGTCTGTTCCTATTGCAGGACATCTGGGCAGTTTACACCCTAGATGCCACAGTCACCAACAACCACAGCATCTAGGTGGTTACATAAAGAGAGGGCACTCCCTCTGTCCTCCCATCAGCCCCCTGTGACATGGCATCCAGGAGCCTAACAATCACCACTAGGTCTGCCATATGTCTACATCCATTAGACACTGCTAGATGCAGCACCTTATAAAATCCATGCCAGGTTTACACTGCCAGGCATAACACACTGCACTATAACATGAAATGCAGTATATTATACCAGCCATCAGAGGATCACATCTTCAATTACCCAAGGAGAACAAAAAAGTTAAATAAAATTTAAGTTCATGTAACGTTTTTAGAATAGTATACAAATTTTAAAGCATACGTGTCAGATGCCACAAAAAACTAAAAAAATATTATATGTTACTCAGTGCCTCATCCTGATCACGTATATGCAATTTTTATGACTTTATCACCAATATTTCACACAAAAAATAGCATATTGACACTGCTCCTGTCTTTTCCATCTTGTCAAAGGAAAGGAGCATGTCCCTCTTTCCTGCACTGTTATGACTCCTCCCCCTCCCTCACTCTGCTGACTGACTGCTCTTGGGAGCCTGGCAGCCCTGCTCAGTAACCTTTTCCTCTCTGGTTTCATGCTGGGCACACGCACACACGCACAATGATTATTGGGGATTGCCTGTACTCTACCACCAAAGACAATATTGTGAGTTTATAACTTAGATCTTTCTATGTAATTAATGTGTATCATCCTTTGGCAGTCCTGTAATGCTGGGACTTGTAGTTTTGGAATAGTTGGAGGTACAGTGTTAACTCTTTTTTACAGCAGTGTTGCCTTCAGCTGTGTGCCTTTAGCTTTTGCAAAACTTCAACCCTCAGCATGACCAGACATCCTTTTGCTGGCCAGTTGCAGTTGTAATTTTGCAACAGCTGGAGGCACATGTTTGGTAAATCTGTGTTACAGTAGCATTACTACAGGTTGTATTCCTCCTCCAGACTTGTCCACCAGCCATCTCGTGTCCATGACCCTTGGACACGCTCATGTTGCTGTGGTGCTCATCAGTGTCGTTGGAGGTATGGGGACACCTAGTGTTGGGATTTTTGGAAGCAGTTTCCTTTCAGAAAAAGGTGAAATTGTTTTAAAGAAGTATATTAGAAAAACTATTGTGTTGTCAAGATGAACAACATACAAAATGTTTTTATATCTGACTGTGCCCATTTAAAGGGTTACTCCGCCCCTAGACATCTTATACCCTATCCAAAGGATAGGGGATAAGATGTCAGATCACCGGGGTCCCGCTGCTGGGGACCCCCGGGATCTCAGCTGCGGCACCGCGCTATTATTACTGCACAGAGCGAGTTTGCTCTGTGCATAATGACGGGCGATACAGGGGACAGAGCAGTGTGACATCATGGCTCCACCCCTCGTGACTTCACGGCCTGCCCCCTTAATGCAAGTCTATGGCAGGGGGCGTGACGACCGCCACGCCCCCTCCCATAGACTTGTATTGAGGGGGCGGGCCGTGACGTCACGAGGGGCAGAGCCGGGACGTATCAATGCTCCGGCCCCTGTATTGCCCGTCATTACGCGTAGAGCAAACTCGCTCTGTGCAGTAATGATAGCGGGGTGCTGCAGTGGAGATCCCGGGGGTCCCCAGCAGCGGAACCCCGGTGATCTGACATCTTATCCCCTATCCTTTGGATAGGGGATAAGATGTTTAGGGGCTGAGTACCCCTTTAAGGCCTGGATATGTGTGAGATAGAACCTGTGTATTTTCTACCTATGGGCTCAGAAATGCTTTTGACTTGATAAAGAGAGGACTCCCAAATGCTTGTCCTTCCAAAATAACGCTAGTCCAATAAGAAAAAGGTATTACAAGATTCTGATTTTCTGTCTGTCTATATATAAGACATGAACGGATCTGTGGATGACTTCTTGGGATGGGTCAGAGGAGCAATGAGGGCAACGTATTAATCCTGTAAATGTCTCGATCATAGAAAGTTCACCCATGAATAAGATAAAAACATGAGGCAGGAAGGGAAATATGCGACTACATTATATAAACCTGAAGAACTGACAAACTTCTTCAATATAAAACATTTAACCCCCTGGCGACCGGACAGAATTATGTTATATTTTTGTTAAGAAACAAAAAAAAAATAATTGTTGGGTGGAATAGAAATAAAAAGCAATAGCAGCATATTGGGTCTTGTTTTTCCAATGTTTTTCACTTTATTCTGAGGGTTAATAGGCTTACAGTGATACCAAATGTGTCCAGTTTCTGTTTAACCTTGCATTTTGCATTGCATTTAATTTCTTTTTTTTTTGCTTATTGGAGCTAATGGCTCATTTTGTTTGTGGGGCAGGCTAGAGTTTTTATCAATACCATTTTGGTGTACATTTATTTTTTTTTCTCTTTTTTTAAATGCCTAATAAGTCATGATAAAAATGTATGTCACGGGCAGATATCTGTTCCTGTTCCATGACATCCAGGCAGTTTACACCCTAGATGCCCCAGTCACCAACAACCACAGCATCTAGGGGGTTACACAAAGAGAGCGCTCTCCCTCTGTCCTCCCATCAGTCCCCTGTGACATGGCATCCAGGAGCTTAACAGTGACAACTAGGTCAGCCATATTACTACTGTACATTCATTGGACACTGTCATATACTGCACCTTAATAGATCCCTGACAGTTTTACAGTGATATGCGGCATAATAAATTGCACTATAACATGTATTGCAGTATATTATACCAGACATCAGAGGATCACATCTTCAGTTACCCTAGCGGAACAAAAAAAAGGTAAAAAATAAATTCAAGCTCAAGAAATGTTTTATAAATACTGTAGGGTTTAAAGGGGTATTCCGGTTTTATACATCTTATCCCCTATCCAAAGTATAGGGGATAAGATGTATGATCGCAGGGGTCCCGCTGCTGAATATCCCCACCATCTCGGTGCAGCCCCCGGCATTCTTTGCTGGGTACTGTCTCAGAGACGGGGACGTGACATCATGGTCACACCCTCTAGTGATGTCTCACCTCGCCGACATCACTAGGGGGTGTGGCCGTGATGGATAGTGGATGAGACACATAAAGCCGGAATACCCCTTTAAGTGAAAAAACTCAAAACTATACATAATTCATATCACTGTGTGTAATGACCCAAGCCATAAAATAATCACAGATTACTTACAGTAAACAGTAACGGTTGAATCATTGGGTTCTTTTTCAGTTTTCTGTCCAAAATGGAATAATACAGTGAGGCCATCGCATGGTGAAGGCAGCATCAACAAACGATGCTTTTGAATGTCGGGGCCATCGCATAAACAGCTATGCGGCAGCGCAGACTGCTTCAGCTGCCACCGGATAGCCGTTTACAGTGCCCCGTGTGGTCTGGTGATGATCACTCACCTGTCCCCGGAGCTCCGGACCGTCCTCTTCCGGATCCCCTGCATCGCCGTAGCCCACATACTGCACATTACAGCTTTTACACGTAACTGAATTCGCAATGTGGGTAGTGTCACAATTTATAAAGGACTTAAAGGGGTACTCCGGTGAAAAACTTTTTTTTTTTTAATCAACTGGTGCCAGAAAGTTAAACAGATTTGTAACTTACTTCTATTAAAAAAAATCATAATCCTTCCTGTACTTATTAGCTGCTGAATACTACAGCGGAAATTCTTTTCTTTTTGAAACACAGAGCTCTCTGCTGACATCACGAGCACAGTGCTCTCTGCTGACATCTCTGTCCATTTTATGAACTGTCCAGAACAGCATATGTTTGCTATGGGGATTTCCTTTTACCCTGGACAGTTCCTAAAAATGGACAGAGATGTCAGCAGAGAGCACTGTGCTCATGATATCAGCAGACAGCTCTGTGTTTCAGACGGAAAAGAATTTCCTCTGTAGTATTCAGCAGCTAATAAGTACAGGAAGGATTAAGATTTTTTAATGGAAGTAATTTACAAATCTGCTTAACTTTCTGGCACCAGTTGATTAAAAAAAAAAAAATTAAATAAATAAAGTTTTTCACCGGAGTACCCCTTTAATAGAATTTTTTTTACCTTTAACCGTAGATGAAAACTGAGCAGACCAGGGAATAAACCTACACAAATTGCATCTGCTTCTGGCATATTTGAAACACCCCTTAACATGTAACCACATATTGTCATTAATTTTGTTAGCAAATCACTAGGTGACAGCTGGTTGTATATAGACCGACCTCGTCTCGCAACCACATTGACACCATTACAGAGAATGTTGCTTAATATATCATCTTCATAAAGGACAGGTAAATGCGTCATAACAATTGATTTCAGTAAAGTTAAGGCTATATGGTGCAGAAAATGTGACACTGTTATGGATATGTACAGACCTTGCGTCATCTTCATTATCAGATAGTAGTGCCATGCTATCCCCTTTGCTCTCACTAGAACAGAACGAGAGTAACCTCTACTAATTAATCTCCTGTCAATATTATGACTAGTGTTGAGCGGCATAGGCCATATTCGAATTCGCGAATATTCGCGAATATATGGACGAATATTCGTCATATATTCGCGAATATTCGCATATTCGTTATATTCTCGTTTTATTTTCGCATACGCGAAAATTCGCGTATGCGAAAATTAACACGTGAAAATTAGCATATGCGAAATTAGCATACGCGAAACTTCGCATATGCGAAAATTAGCATATGCGAATTTTCGCGCGCCAGTCTCACACAGTTGTATTAGAACCTTCTTTACACCACACAAGCTGGAAGCAGAGAGGGGTGATCACTGTTATGTGTATTGTGAAGAAAAAAACAAAAAAAAAACGAATATTCGTAATTACGAATATATAGCGCTATATTCGCGAAATTCGCGAATTCGCGAATATGCGATATTCGCGAATAATATTCGAATTGCGAATATTCGCGAGCAACACTAATTATGACAAGCATCACGAAAAGAAGTGTCATTCCATGAGGCACGTCTAGCTCTAATATATTCCCCTACCGGGAGATTACGGGTAACCAGTCGTGCATGACAACTGGTGGCACATAAGATACTATTACCTGAAGTAGGTTTACGAAAAAGTTTAGTTTGGACACATTTTCCCACTAGCGTTGAGTGGCATAGGCCATATTCGTCATATATTCGCTACATCCGCATATGCGTAATATTCGTGCATATTTTCGCATATGCGAATAGAAAATGCGTACATAACAAATTCGCATATAAGAATATTTATATGTGAAAATACGCATTTGCGAAAAATTTCATACCAAAAATTCGCATAACAGAACATAAGAATATGCAAGAATGCGCATATACAAAAATATCGCTCCAGAAAATCGCTTGCACCAAATTTTTCTTATATGCGAATTTTCTAGTGCGTCAATTTTCGTATATGAGAATTTTACCTATTCTGATTTTTTCTGATATGCGTATTTTTCCTCTGGATTTTTCGTATGTGCGCATTTTCACATACAACTTTTCACATACAACTTTTTATACGCAATTTTCGTATATGTGAATGTTCGCGTATACGAAAATTTACATGCGAGAAAATGCGCACATAACAAATTCGCATATAAGAAAATTTACATGTTAAAATGCGCACATACGAAAAATTTCATGCCAAAAATTCGTATAGTAGGAACATAAGAATATGCAAATATGCGCATATGCGTAAATATCACACCAGAAAATCGCATGCTGTAAATTTTTTTTTCTTATATGGGAATTGCCTGGTCCGACATTTTTCGCATATGTGAATTTTTACCTATTCTGATTTTCTGATATACGTATTTTTCCTCTGGAATTTTCGCACGTGCGCATTTTCACATATAACTTTTTATACGCAATTTTCGTATATGTGAATGTTCGCATATGCGAAATTGTACACGACTATTACGCCTATGCGAATGTAGCGAATATATGACGAATATTCGTCCATATATTCGCAAAATATCGCGAATTCGAATATGGCCTATGCCGCTCAACACTACTCTAGAACAGTGGTCTTCAACCTGCGGACCTCCAGATGTTGCAAAACTACAACTCCCAGCATGCCCGGACAGCCAACGGCTGTCCGGGCATGCTGGGAGTTGTAGTTTTGCAACATCTGGAGGTCCGCAGGTTGAAGACCACTGCTCTAGAAGAACAAAAAAAGGAAAATAAAAAAGTTCATGATCAATAAACATTTTAAGGAAAATGTGAAGTTTGAGGGAAAAAAAATTCTAAAAGTTAAACATAATAGGTATCACTGTAATGATCACAGTTTACCCTGTGTGGTCTAAAACGTTCAATAAATGGTAATTACAGAATTGTTATTTTTTTCAATTTTTTTTTTATTTTATTTTTTTATGTTCATTTATTTATTCATTTATTTATTTATTTATTTTTTGCAGTTCGTTTTCAGTCCAAAATGAAATAATAATCCATTAAGGTTTGGTCCATTAGGCTCAACTCCATCATCTCTAAGACCACTTGATGTCTCTATATAAAAACCTGGGATTTATCCTCCCTGTCCAGATCTCATCTTCATAAACACAGCGGAATCGGTCAGCGACTAATCTCTGCACATCTCACTATATACAAGGTAAAGGAAAGAGATTGATATACTAAACACAGGACTAATTCACAGCAATGAATATAAAAAGTATATGAGACATAGAGCTGTATATTAGCCATAGTTTATTTATCTAAATGTAGCAGAGCTGAAGTTGTTATTTATCTTTGAGTGTGAGTGTGAGTGCGAGTGTGTGTGAGTGTGAGTGTGGGGGGGGGTCTGTGTAATTACGTAGATAATCAGGGTAAGGTAAAAAAAATGTACATGCAGTCCTATGTAAAGGCACATCTTGGTATTATTACAATATGTGCTGTACAAATTGTTACCTTAACCCTCCTAAATCTATTTGTCTTATTTGTATTTTAGGGTGAGTGTAAAAGTCTTAGATAAAAGTAAATAAATAAAAAATCTCACTTTGTGAAGCATCTGTGGTGACGGGGGAGAGGACACTGTCTTGGGGTAGTAGTAAGGTATTTAGGGTGTTGCTGTGTAGGATAGTTAAGGGTGCTGTTAGCCCTTGTCACTCGTGACGCCAGGGTGAGGGTTAAATGTTGTGTTCTTGCTAGGCCTTGTCACAACGAGCGCTCCGGTCCCCGCCTCCGGCCCGCTTCCTCGTCCCCTCTCTTTGGGATCCCGGTGCCTCCCTCTCAGACACACTGACCGGGAGCACGGGATCCCGAGGAGAAGGGACGCGGCTGACGTGGCGGCTGATCCCCGCACACGCGCCGCGTCCCAGTCTTTCTTACCCGGCGCCTCATTCCCTGCTTCCCAGCACGCGCGGCCCCGCTCTCTGGGGCGTGCGCGTGCCACCTTCAGTAAATTTAAAGGGCCAGCGCACCATTGATTGGTGCGCTGGCTAATGACCCCTGCTCCTTCCTAATAAAAGTTCCCTGTCCCTTCCTGCCCTTGCCGGATCTTTGTGCCTTGTGCCTCTGAGAAAGCGTTCCTAGTAGCCTGTATCTCCTTGCCTATTGCCGAACCCCTTGCTCCCGTCTACTCGCCTGTGAACCCTTGCCGCCTGCCCTGACCTTTGCTACGTCCGACTACGCCTTTGCCTGTTCCCTGTGTACTTCGTCATATCAGCTGCCAGAGAGGTTGAGCCGCTATTGGGGGAACGACCTGGGGACTACCTGTCGCAGCAAGTCCATCCCGCTTTGCGGCGGGCCCTGGTGAAGACCAGTAGTCCCTTAGACTCCGTTCCCTTGGTACGGCCCGTGCCATCGCCTCTCTGGTCTAGAGGATCCACTACCAGTCCTGCCGGTTCATGACAGGCCTATTGCCACCCTTCCCAAGAGCAATAGGTGGTGCAGAAATAAAGGATTGTCCACAACCGCTGTTAACTGAAAACTTGCAGGAACTTTTACTGAGGAATTTCTGAGCATGCAGTAATAATAACAGTTCAGATAACAGAGTCTCTTTACATACAGCTTGAGCAGCGATTGACAGTCGGTTGGGATCAGATAAGCCCAATTCAGCTTTTGTAGAATTGTATGGCAGAGATCCGCTGGATTTAGGGGAGTAATTAGGTCCAGTGATCTTGCGATGAGTAGCGGGGAATTGCTTAGTATATCCGTATGCTATAAGCCTAGGCCGCAAGGCTTTGGCCTACTAAATTGTCTTGTAAGCTGTGGAGGTCCTACCTCTTCCATAGTCAGCAACCGAAGAAAGATGCTGCTTGCTTGGCAGCACAGGAACAAGAGAGAGATTAATGGCTGCAGCTCCCTTATATGGGCAGGGGCTGATCCGTTTTGGTTTGGTCCAATCAGGTGTCACTCACTGTTACAAAGGATTGTGGGTGATCACCTGACTACAAGCTCCAAAGGTCCTTTAGCAAAACCATAGAGTTCTGAAGCTAATCACGTGACCCGCAGGTCCTGCTACGCTCCGAACAGGTAGATAACCAAATATATACATATTTATACTTATAATTATATAAATATTAAATAAAACTGCTATATACCTATTGACTAAGTGAGAGGTGACAAGGGGAGATCTACAAAAGAGGGACCCCGACGTCCTGGGGACTCTGGCTATGGGGACCTCTTACACAGGTATCGTATATAATACGGTACCGGGACACCACACATCTTTAACATTCGGATGTTATTTGCTGTTGTTTATTGGTTACTGATCTTATTTCTTATTAATTCTCACATTATCACGTCTCTTATCAATTGCATATTGTTTTATTAGTGAAATCTTAAAGGGGTACTCCGCCCCTAGACATCTTATCCCCTCTCCAAAGGATAGGGGATAAGATGTCAGATCGTCGGGGTCCCACCACTGGAGACCCCCACAATATAGCAAGCAGCACCCACCTGTAACTGCTTCCAGAAGCGCTGGAGGCTCTCTGGCTAATTCCTCCCAACCACGGGGACGGAAGATCGTGACTCTGCCCCTGTGTGATGTCACGCCCCGCCCCCTCAATGGAAGTCTATGGGAGGGGGCGTGACGGATGAGGATGTCATATGAAGCAGGGCTGAGCGTGTCTTTTGGCACAATTCATCCTGATATCACATACGACTTCATGTACACGCACTGATATATCTTAAGGGAACGTTCACACATTCACAGAATTGATGTGCAGGATTTTCTGCTGCAGATTTCAATATAAACTAAATGACTGATCACAGCTTCTAATCGGCAGTTACAAATCCTATGCATCAAATCTGTGCGGGATCCTGTACATGTGAACGTACCCTAAAGGGGTATTCCGGGTTTATACATCTTGTCCCCTATCCAGAGGATAGGGGATAAGATGTATGATCGCAGGGGTCCTGCCGCTGGGGACCCCCACGATCTCTGTGCAGCCCCCGGCATTCTGTGCCAGCTGCTTCCGAGAAGGGGAAGTGACGTCACACCACGCCCCCTCCATTCATGCCTATGGGAGGGGGTGTGACTGTGGATCTCCGCCCAGGATCCCCAGGTCCGTTGATGAGGGGACAGCCTCACCGGCGACGCTCCTCTTAAAGATGCTGGCGTACTTTCCGCCAGGGTTGCTGGCCATTCTCCATCATCCTTGGGCAGTGGGACTCTGCAGACCATCTGCCACCTCTTGAAACATATGCGCTGCAGCCGCGGTGGCTCTCCGGGCCTCCAGCGCCTTTTTGGGACTCTCCGACCTCGTGCTTGCCTGCTCCGCCATGTTGCTCACCTCATGGACTTTCGGCAAACTGAAGAGGTCCAGCGGCGCTGTGTCTTTTGTACAGGACTTCTGCCGGCCGGAAGTGCGTCAGCGGTGCAGCGATGACTTCCGCTCCCCCAGCAACAATGGGTGGATCTTTACAGTTCCACTTTGGATTTGATTCAGCAACATAGTTTCCATGCCCAGGGGCGGGACGTTGACCAGAGTGGGACATTTTCGCTGACTTCTCTGGCACATCTTTAACCCTTTCAGGTACTGGCAATACTTTGTTACATAGCATAACTTCGGACCCGATTTTACACATGGTCGGCACAGTTCTTGGACAATTCACAATGACAGATAACAGTCTTTTCTTCACCTCCCCCTCTATTTCACAAGCGCCTTGGAATAAACACTTTTCACTGACAATGTCTCGTACACTTTCCGTCTCAACTTTTGTTCGCATCTGCGTGCGAATTTTGGGCAACACTGGGCACAGTTCACACTGAGGGGGTATTTTTTGTATAAGGCGCACACCCGTTTCCTGTTCGTAGGATGCCAAAAGTTGTGATGAGGGCAGATGGAATTACCCTAGGGGCAGATGGCATTAACCCCTTGTATTCGTGATGCCAGGGCGTGGTTTATCCTAAACACAACCCGAAGCTATACCACTAAATCCTGGGCTAGGTAAGGGGGCAATAATGACTCCGACACCAAGTTACGGAAAAATGGCAGCTTTACTGAAACAGACAGATGTAACAGTCTATACAGCTTGGCTGGGACCATGGAGGGGACCAGTGACTTCAGAGACCACAGGGCTTGCTGGGACTTATGGTGGACTTATCTGCAGAATGTCCGCATGGATTATTTCTGTGCGGACATTTGGTTGTGTGAACAAAGCCTTCCATTCAACACTGGGTTGTTGCCCTCTACAGACAGTCTGACTAAGCCAGCAGCAGCTCAGATAAAAGATGCTGCTGTTGGAGCCTGTGGTAGAATTAGAGAGGGAGGGACTGTCTGCGGCTGCCATTGCCAGGCAGGCCTTTTTGAAAATCAGCTGGCCTGGGCACTGCTGCATTCACTGGTGGCACAAAGACAAGCACGTTTATCACAAAGATGAGCCACAGCCGAGGTCCCCCCTCCTCCCTGCTCTGCTCATTCTTTTCAGTGAGGAATCTTCCTTCTCTAAACCTGTGGGATCTGTCATTTGGCCCACAGCAGGCAATGATTGGCCGTAGTCCCCAGAGCCACATTCAGCTCCTGTGACCAAGGCATTCATTAAATTAAAATTAAACACCCCAATTTTCACTTGCCAGTTATCATAATTATTCAATGCGTAATGATAATTAATCAGTTTTAGGCTGGGTTCACATACCGCGAGATTACACTAAAAATAGTATAGGGGATAAGATGTTAGATCGTGAGGGTCCCACAGATCTCCGCTGCGGCCCCCCTGTCACACGATGGACGGAGCAAACTTCACTCCGTGCCGGATGACTGGTGATGCCAACCGACATGCCTCCTCCATTCATATCTATGGGAGGAGGCCCCCAGCAGTGGGACCCCCACAATCTAACACCTTGTCCTCTATTCTTTGGATAGGGAATTAGATGTTTAGCAGCCAGGTACCCCTTTAACTCCTCAAGGACGCAGGGCGCCCTGCACCACTCCTCTGCTATGATATGGGGTCTAATGTCGAACATTCTGTGGTTCTAAGTCAATTCTTTTCAGGGATTATTTGTAATGTTGCTGTTGGACATTTCTTGTTTTGTACTGATAACAATAATGGTTGAAATCACAAAAATCTATTTATTTCTGTGTTTCCAACAGGAGTCCAAGCAAATTTAACACAAGATGATCACAGGACCCAATGGAACGATGACAACGTTGGCTAATATCACAGGAACTCCAAAAAACGAATGTATAGAGTGGGACAATGCTGAGTGGGTCTTTACCTACCGGCCCCCCTACATGTGGTTCATCTTCGTCTTGGGCTTCATAGAAAACTTGTTTGTCATCTCCGTCTTTGTCCTTCATAAGAGTCGCTGCACAGTGACTGAGATCTACCTGGGGAATATGGCGGCTACCGATCTGATTCTTGTTAGCAGCCTACCATTTTGGGCTATATATATCTTTAACAAGTACTACAGGCCATTCGGAGGCTTCATGTGTCCACTTCTTAGTTACTTGTTTCAGCTCAACCTTTACAGCAGCATCTACTTCCTTATGATGGTCAGTATAGAGAGATATCTGGCTCTGGTGAAGGCCATGTCCATTGGTCGCTTGAGAAATCCTTGCTGGGCAAAAGTGATCTGTGGGATCATCTGGATATTTGCAGCGGTGTTTAGTGCGCCCAATGGCGTGTTCCGAAAGGTGAAGTTTATTAAAAGATTAAACATTTCTGTCTGTATTTCAGTTGCACCTACAACATGGATTATTTTCCCAAATATCCTCACAAATATTCTCGGCTTCCTATTGCCTCTGGTTGTCACCTCCTTCTGTACATTTCGTATCGTTTGGTTTTTGAAGAACAACTCAATGCGACAGTTCAAGAAAGTCAACAAGGAGAGAAAAGCCGCTCGGCTGGTCTTATCTGTATTCTTGCTCTTCATAGTGTGTTGGCTCCCCTACAATATTACTATTTTATGTTTTTCCATATTAGAAAGATTCAATGTCCATCCTACATGTATGGTAAGATACATCAATCGTGTTGTTTACCAAATCTCCTATTGTCTTGCTCTCAGTAACAGTTGTATCAATCCGGTCATATACAGTATGGTTGGGAATCAATTTAGGCAAAAAGCCAGAGAGGTCTACAGTAGGCTTCTATGTAAAGGACCTGACAGAACAACGTCATCAATCCTAACAGATTAATCTGCCATCTAGATTTCTTTGTCCATAAGACCATACAAGAACAAATCCATTGTTTGATTCTGCGATCTCACCTATTGTTCTTGCCTGTACCATTCCAAGTCACAGGCCTCCACCTATAGAAAGGCCAGGTCACCATCTCCGGCTCTATCCTCGAGCACCGGTCCAGACTCAATGTGTGAACACAATATCATAATTCTACACACAGTAAAACAACAAAAATGTGCAAAGACAAACAATGTATTAAAAGCCTTCACCAACATATATTCGCAAAAAAATTATATTCGTCATTACGCATACATATCACTATATTCAAAAAATCTGTGAAATCGCAAAGTGCCAATATTGGCGGTAAAAATTTGGATTTTGAACATTCGCGCTCAACACTACTATTTATCAATCTGCTTGTAGCCAGCACTTTGCCCACAACAACCAATCACAGCTCAGCTTTCATAACCTAAAGAGCTCTGGTAAAATGAAAGTTGAGCTGTGATTGGTTGTTATGGGAAAAGTGTTGGTCCCAGGCAGATGAATAAATCGGGACCACTGGGTCCATTAAAAACTATTTATAATTGTCTAGTATTATGGTGATTACTATTGAGACCCCTTAAATGTTTTAGCAATCAGTCAGAGGGGCAGGAACTGTTTTATAATAGGGGCTACATTCACAGCATTGACTATAAGGGGGGGGGGATATTTAATATCCGGGGGCCGGGGGCATGTGTTCAGCACTCATAGAGTAGGATATTGTGAACTGTATATACTGTACAAACATAACAGCTGCCCTCCTCCCTCCACTCCCCTTATTACAATGCTGCTATTCCCCGTATGCCATCATATCACAGTGAGAATACTGCTGGGCACAGTGGTGCAGCCTCTCACCTAGTCAGTGCTGCCCGCTCGCTGCCTCCTTACCGCATTGTTCAGTCCTGTGCAGTGTCGGAGCTGCCATCCTTTCCTTCCTTAGTAATGGCAGCTGTGGGTCCCGGCTCTGATTTTTTTCTTCCCTTTCCCTCCCGCATGCAAAGCAGCATCCTGAGCAGAGAGCACTGACTACAAGATGGCTGCCTGTATGTGTGGGAGCGCAGCGGAGGAGCAGAGACAGGACCCACCACTGCCGATACTGAGGAGGGAAAGGACGGCAGCTCCAACACCGGACCGCACCCACACCCACCCACTGTGTCCCCTGAAGTATATAGTAACTCCCACTGTGTCCCCTAAAGTATATAGTAACTCCCACTGTGTCCCCTGAAGTATATAGTAACTCCCACTGTGTCCCCTGAAGTATATAGTGACTCCCACTGTGTCCTCTGAAGTATATAGTAACTCCCACTGTGTCCCCTGAAGTATATAGTAACTCCCACTGTGTCCCCTGAAGTATATAGTAACTCCCACTGTGTCTCCTGAAGTATATAGTAACTCTCACTGTGTCTCCTGAAGGATATAGTAACTCCCACTGTATCCCCTGAAGTATATAGTAACTCCCACTGTGTCCCCTGAAGTATATAGTAACTCCCACTGTGTCTCCTGAAGTATATAGTAACTCCCACTGTGTCTCCTGAAGTATATAGTAACTCCCACTGTGTCCCCTGATGTATAAAGTAACTCCCACTGTGTCCCCTGAAGTATATAGTAACTCCCACTGTGTCCCCTGAAGTATATAGTAACTCCCACTGTGTCTCCTGAAGTATATAGTAACTCCCACTGTGTCCCCTGATGTATAAAGTGACTCCCACTGTGTCCCCTGAAGTATATAGTAACTCTCACTGTGTCCTCTGAAGTATATAGTAACTCCCACTGTGTCTCCTGAAGTATATAGTAACTCCCACTGTGTCCCCTGAAGTATATAGTAACCTCCACTGTGCTCCTGAAGTATATAGTAACTCCCACTGTGTCCCCTGAAGTATATCGTAACTCCCACTGTGTCCCCTGAAGTATATAGTAACTCCCACTGTGTCCCCTGAAGTATATAGTAACTCCCACTGTGTCTCCTGAAGTATATAGTAACTCCCACTGTGTCCCCTGAAGTATATAGTATCTCCCATTGTGTCCCCTGAAGTATATAGTAACTCCCACTGTGTCCCCTGAAGTATATAGTAACTCCCACTGTGTCCCCTGAAGTATATAGTAACTCCCACTGTGTCCCCTGAAGTATATAGTAACTCCCACTGTGTCCCCTGAAGTATATAGTAACTCCCACTGTGTCCCCTGAAGTATATAGTAACTCCCACTGTGTCCCCTGAAGTATATAGTAACTCACACTGTGAAGGTGTGAGAAATTGGCCCAAAGATCATGGAAATGGGATTGTGAGGGAAACAAAAAACAGGATCTTCTATTTTGGGTGGTAGGATACAACTCTATACAGGGGCCCATTTTAGTAATGTTTCTTTGGCTCCTCCTCTCTTCTTTGTACACCTCTAGTGGAGGAGCCATCACACAGACCATGGTGTTGTTATCCTCTGATCTATATTGAACATGTATTCAAAGCCGGTGTTTGAACCCTATACATTCTGCAAGGATTATTAAAGGGACTCTAATCTATTTTTGTGTCCTGTGTTTTATTTGCTGTATTTACACAATGAACATTCTGCATAAAGAAAATGCTAAGCTTTACTTATCTTCTGACGCGTCTATTGGCATCCTTTCAAAATTGTGGATAAATAAGATTGTTTCAAGCATGTGATGCCCCCTTTAAACTCACCTGGGGCAAGTAACAGGTGTAGGCAATATAAAAATCACACCTGAAAGCAGATAAAAATGAGAGAAGTTCACTTACTCTTTGCATTGTGTGTCTGTGTGTGCCACACTAAGCATGGCCAACAGAAAGAGAAGAAGAGAACTGTCTGAGGATTTGAGAACAAAAATTGTGGAAAAATATCAACAATCTCAAGGATAAAAGTCCATCTCCAGAGATCTAGATTTGCCTTTGTCCACAGTGCTCAACATTATCAAGAAGTTTGCAACCCATGACACTGTAGCTAATCTCCCTGGGCGTGGACAGAAGAGAAAAATTTATGAAAGGTGTAAATGCAGGATAGTCCGGATGGTGGAGAAGCAGCCCCAAACAAGTTCCAAAGATATTCAAGCTGTCGTGCAGGCTCAGGGAGCATCAGTGTCAGAGCGAACGATCCGTCGACATTTAAATGAAAGGAAACGCTATAGAGGAGACCCAGGAGGACCCCACTATGGAGGAGACCCAGGAGGACCCCACTGCTGACACAGAGACATAAAAAAGCAAGACTACATTTTGCCAAAATAAACTTGAGTAACCAAAATCCTTCTGGGAAAACATCTTGTGGACAGATGAGACCAAGATAGATCTTTTTGGTAAAGCACATCATTCTACTGTTTACCGAAAACAGAATGAGGCCTACAAAGAAAAGAACACAGTACCTACAGTGAAATATGGTGGAGGTCAATGATGTCTTGGGTTGTTTTGCTGCCTCTGGCACTGGGGGCCTTGAATGTGTACAAGACATCATGAAATCTGAGGATTACCAATGGATTTTGGGTCGCACTGTACAGCCCAGTGTCAGAAAGCTGGGTTTGCATCCGAAATCTTGGGTCTTCCAGGAGGACAATGACCCAAAATATACGTCAAAAAGCCCCAGAAATGGATGGCAACAAAGCGCTGGAGAGTTCTGAAGTGGCAGCAATGAGTCCAGATCTAAATCCCATTGATCACCTGTGGAGAGATTTTATAATTACTGTTGGGAAAAGGCGCCTTCCAATAAGAGACCTGGAGCAGTTTGTAAAGGAAGATTTGTCCAACATACCGGCTGAGAGGTGTAAGAAGCTTATTGATGGTTATAGGAAGCGACTGATTTCAATTATTTTTTCCAAAGGGTGTGCAACCAAATATTAAGTTAAGGGTGACAATAAATTTGTCCAGACCATTTTTGGAGTTTGGTGACATTATGTCCAATTAGCTTTTTTTCCTCCCTTTTTTGTTTTAGTTCCAATACACACAAAGGGAATAAACATGTGTATAGCAAAACGTGTTACTGCAATCCTTTTCTGTGAGAAATACTACACTTTCTTCAAAAATTTCAGGGGTGCCAACATTTATGGCCATGACTTTATATTGCAGTATATTATACCAGTGATCAGAGGATCACATCTTCAATTACCCTAGGAGGAACGTTTTTATAATAATACAATGTTTAAGGGAAAAAGCAAAAAAAAACAAAATAATTGGTATCACCATGTGTAATGACCTGAGACATAAAATGGTCACAGTTTACCCTGCGGGACCTTAAACTTACAGTAAACGGTAAGAACAGAATTGTTGTTTGTTTTTTCAGTGTCAATAAAATGAAATTATTATCCATTAAGGTTGGGTCCATTTACCTCACACCAGAATCTTATTTGTTTACCTCTAAGACCACTTGGGACAGCTCGATATAAAAGCCTCAGAGTGATCCTCCCGTCCCAGATCTCATCTTCACAAACGTAGAGGAAGCGGTCAGCAACTAATCCTGGAGCCGACGCTGCACATCTTAGTATATCCAAGGTAAAAGAGAGAGATATTTACAAAGATAATAAGGATGAGGCAGAAAATGTAATAGCACTGAACCCATATGTTTTGTTTGTATTTTAGGGTGAGTGCACATGTATTACACCTTTATAATTTGGATGTTTATTTGCTGTTGTGTGTTGGTTACTGATCTTATTTCTTATTTATTCTATCATTATCATGCCTTTTAACCATTGCCGATTCTTCTCTTAGTGCAATCTTTTACAGATGATGCAGAGCGCAGTATGACATATGAAGCAGAGCTTAGGCTGCATTCACAACACGTTTTGTACATACGGGTGCCGGATCCGGTGGGGGAAGGGCAAACCGGGCGCTCCCGTACCCCGGCCGGATCAGCCCGTGACTCCATTTACTTTAATGACCCGATCCGTGTGCGGTTTCCTGACCGGACCTAAAACCGTAGTTTACTACGGTTTTAGGTCTGGTCCAAAACCACATACGGGTCAAAACTGAGCCGACCGGAGTCACCGTTTGACTCCGGTCGGGTCATTAAAGTAAATGGAGTCACGAGCTTATCCGGCCGGGGTACGGGAGCGCCCGGTTTGCCCCTCCCCCAGCCGGTTCCGGCACCCGTATGTACAAAACGTGGTGTGAATGCACCCAAAGGCTAAGTTTCCACTTGTTCACTGTTCTGCAATGGGATATATATCTGTTAAGATAAATCAGTACGTGAACATGAAGTCTTATGGTGATATCGAGATGAGTTGTCCCAAAAGACACACTTAGGCTAAGTTTCCACTTGGTTTTTTTCTGCCAGTTTTTGGAAAACTGCTACTGCAGTTTTTGTGCCAAAGCCAGAAGTGTATTCAAAATGAATAGGACATATAAAGGAAGAACTTACACTTCTCCTCCCTTATGGATCCACTTCTGACTTTGGCTCAAAAACTGCAGTGGCAGATCTCCAAAAACTGCCAGAAAAAAAACCAAGTGGAAACTTAGCCTAAGTGTATCTTTTGGGACAACTCATCTCGATATCACCATAAGACTTCATGTTCACGTACTGATTTATATTCGCGAATATAGCGCTATATATTCGTAATTACGAATATTCGTTTTTTTTTGTTTTTTTTTTTCACAGTACACATCACAGTGATCATCCCTCTCTGCTTCCAGCTTGTGTGGTGTAAAGAAGGCTCTAATACTATTGTGTGAGACTGATGTGCGTTTTTTCGCATACGCGAATATTTGCATATGCTAATTTTCACATATGAGAACTTTTCGTATATGCTAATGTTCGCATATGCGAACCTTTGCATACGCGAAAATAAAATGGGAATATTACGAATATGCGAATATTCGCGAATATATGACGAATATTCGTCCATATATCCGCGAATATTCGCGAATTCGAATATGGCCTATGCCGCTCAACACTACGTATGTTGAGGGATCCGTGCAATGTAAAGTATAGGACAGTGGTCTACAACCTGTGGACCTCCAGATGTTGCAAAACTACAACACCCAGCATGCCCGGACAGCCAACGGCTGTCCGGGCATGCTGGGAGTTGTAGTTTTGCAACATCTGGAGGTCCGCAGGTTGAAGACCACTGGTATTGGAGGTTATACTCATGTGTCCCCGCCGCTCCGGACCGTCACCGCTCGTCACCGCTGCCCTGGATGTCGCCCTCCATCGCTGTCGCCGCGTCCCCAAGGTGTCCCCGACGCTCCGGCAAGGCCTCTGCTTCCCCGGCATCCTCGCTCTTCGTCGCCGCCATCACGTCGCTACGCACGCCGCTCCTATTGGATGACGGGACGGCGTGCACAGCGACGTGATGACGACGATGGAGAGCGCTGACCACACGGGGCACTGTAAACGGCTATCCGGTGGCAGCTAAAGCAGTCTGCGCTGCAGGATTGCCGTTTTTGCGATGGCCCTGACATACAAAAGCATCGTATGTTGATGCTGCCTCTGAGAGGCCATCGTATGTTGAAATGATCATATGTCGGGGCCATCGGAGGTCGGGGGGGGGGGGGTCACTGTAGATGTATAAATTCTTCTCCACCCAGAAGGTAGTTATCACAGTACAAGCAGCAGTAGGTCGGCGGTGAAGACGTCTTATATATGTTGCTGTTTTCATAGTGACTTGTGGCATAATGTTATGTTAGAGAAAAGTTCTACAACTTTCTTATATAGTGTTTTACATTTATATTGTGTTTCAGTTTGTCCCTTTTTTTTTAACCCCTTAAAGAGTACCTATCATGATCTTGGTAAATGTTATAATCCTCCCAGGTCACTGCCCCATCAATATAAACCACCCCCTGCCTTTATTTTTTTTATTTTTTATTTTTCTACCTTGATATTACTCTGTATATTCTGCTCAGTCAGATTTACAGACTGGGAAGGGACGTTCCTCAGCAGACGTGACATCATCTGAAGCCATACAGGGGAGAACTTCCTCCCTCACTCTGATACACACAGGCCAGAGCAGTTCAGTGTGAGATGAGCTATGGATGGAAAAGGCTGTATACAAGCTCTTCAGCATTCCAGGCTGCATTTCCTGATTTTGGACTTCAGGAGTCCAAAGTCTGTGCAAGAGATGGGAGGAAATTGCTCTAAAGTAGAGAGACACCTAGTGGAAGCTTTTGAAAACACAAATAAAACATAGAAAACTTAATTTTAAAGAAAGTACATTAGAAAGATTTTTTTATTTACCATAAGGAGTGCAATAGCATAAATTAGTTTTAATGATAGTGCCTATTTACATGCACTGTAAATATGCAACGCTGCAGAAAGTAACTTAATGCACATTTACAATGCAGCTACAAAGCAAGCTGTAATACCACACCCAAAGTGGAGACAAGGAGGGAGATGTCTTTGAAAGAAAAAAGGCCTGTTTTTTTTTATTCCTGGAATACCCCTTTAACTTGTGATGCTGAGTAGTCCTCCACATACACCTGAAAAAGAAGATAAATGTTAGCACTTTGTGGATGACATATTAAAACAACACGCTTAGAACATGCTGTGTTCCATTTTTAATATGTCGTCAACGAAGTACAATTTTTTTTTTCTTTTTCAGATAGGTGTCTCTGCATTTTATTTCTTTTTCTTTATACCTTCTGAGGGACCCTATTTTTACCATACATATGGAGACACATGCAGAGGTTACTTTGTACTTAGGTATTTCTTCTTTGGATTTTATATGCATTTTTTCTCTTTAAACTCTACTGCCTGTACTGTACTCTACTTGTAGTCCTGCCTCTAAGGAGCATCATGTGTCCCCCATGAAGCAGAGCTACAGAAGAAACATATAGACAAAAATGAGGAGGGTAAGAGGATGTCTCCACACGATATACAGCCATCAATATAGATGGCTGTTCACTGTATGGCCCCCAAGAATTTACTGATCACAATATTGGCTGCATTTACAAAAATCTATTTATTTCTGGTTTTCCAACAGGATCCAAGCAAATCTAAGACAAGATGATGAGCACAGAGCCCAATGGAACGATGACAATGTTGGTTAATATCACAGAAACTCCAAACAATGGATGTAGAGTATGGAAAATATATGAGTGGTTCTTTACCCACTATTCTTCCTACATTTGGGTCATCTTCGTCTTGGGCTTCATAGAAAATTTGTTTGTCATCTCCATCTTTGTCCTTCACAAAAGTCGCTGCACAGTGACTGAGATCTACCTGGGGAATATGGCGGCTGCTGATCTGATTCTTGTTAGCAGCCTACCACTTTGGGCTATATCTATGTCCAACAAGAACTACTGGCAATTCGGAGACTTGATGTGTGGAGTTGTCCCCTCCTTGTATAGTCTCAACCTTTACAGCAGCATCTACTTCCTTATGATGGTCAGTATAGAGAGATATCTGGCTCTGGTGAAGGCCATGTCCATTGGCAGCTTGAGAAGACCTTGGTGGGCAAAAGTGATCTGTGGAATCATCTGGATATTTGCAGCTGTGTTGAGTGTGCCCTATGGACTGTTCCAAAAGGTGGTGCACATAAAAGAAGTAAACACTACTGCCTGTTTTTTTGTTGCACCTACTACATGGTATATTGTCTTAAATGTCATCACAAATATTCTCGGCTTCTTATTGCCTCTGGTTGTCACCTCCTTCTGTACATTCCAAATTATTAGTTTTTTGAAGAACAACTCAATGCAACAGTTCAAGAAAGTCAACAAGGAGAGAAAAGCCACTCGTCTGGTCTTGTCTGTATTCTTGGTCTTCATAATATGTTGGCTCCCCTACAATATTACTATTTTTATTCTAATATTACTAGAAATCAATGTCTCTCTTCCATGTATGGTGACAGTTTTCATTCATTTTGTTCATGTAATCTTGCTTTTCCTCACTCTCAGTAACAGTTGTATCAATCCGGTCATATACAGTATGGTTGGGAATCAATTTAGGCAAAAAGCCAAAGAGGTCTACAGGAGGTTTTTACATAAAGGTCCTGACGGTAGGACGTCGTAATTCCCAAGAGATGAAAAGTTTTACTCAACACAGATTTCTTTGTCTATGAGACCATACAAGAACAAATCCATTGTTTGAATCTACAACTGCACCTTCTGTTCCTGCATGTACCATTTCCACTCACAAGTCTCCACCAACAAAAAGGTCAGGCCGCCATCTCACCCAGCTCTCTACACGAGCAAAAGTCTAGTCTGAGTGTTTGAACACAATAACATAATCCTACACAGTAAAATAAGCAGATTGTTCAAAGACAAATATTGTATTAAAGGAGATGTGCAGCAGTATATAACTTATCCTCTATCTGCAGGATAGGGGATAAGTGTTTGATCACAGGGTGTCTGAGTCTGACTGCTGGGACCCCCTGCGATCTCCCACACAGGGACCCGGCACTGCCATGGCTATGCGCGGCTCTAGTGCTTGTGTCATCGACCTCACTGAAGTCCACAGACACGCCCCCTCCATTCAGCTCTATGGAAGAGGCAGGGATGCACGAATGCTGCATTTCTCCGCCTCTCCCACAGCAATACATGGAGGGGCCATGTCAGCGGCGGCCTCATGCAAAGGGGCCCCGTACAGGGGATTGAGGGTCAAAGCACCCAACAGGATCTTCTGTTCTGGGTGGTAGCATCCAGCATTATACAGGGGCCCATTTTAGTGATGTTTCTTTGGCTCCGCCTCTCTTCTTTGTTCACCACTTGTAGAGGAGCCATCACATAGACCATGGTGTTGTTCTCCTCTGATCTATTTTGAATACGTTTTGTAAGGTCTTTGTACCATATTTGGCCCTGAAAGCATTATTAAAGGTCTGATCTATTTTTGTGTTCTGTTTTGTATTTGCTGTATTTACATACTGAACATTCTGTACCCAAAAATTTTTTTTACATTTGAGTTATTTTCTGGTACTTAACTTTGAAGAGTCTATGTCACCAGATGTACTAAGATATAGGTGGTGGACATTAAAGGCACCTATGACAAGATTCCCTGCTATGTACTATGGCAGCTTATAGGTTCTTACAAGGCCTCTGAACTGTAAATTTGATTGGTACAATGATGCCTATTATTCTTATGATAGCCATGTTTGTCAGATCATCGCTCTTGCCCACTGGCTTTCTGCTCTTGCACATTAGGCCTTTCTCTCTTATATAGGACTGGACAACAATGTCATATTCAGCTCACGGACAGGTGTGGCGCCATTTCAGTGAGAAAGCAGCCATGATTTTCTGATCCTGGATCATATATTTAAAGGGGTATCCTGGAATTATTTTTATTTTATTTTTTTACTTGACTGTGCTACAGGGGGTGTAAAGTTAGTGCAGTTCATAATATAATGTATGTACCTGTGTGTGATGGTGGTCTCGCAGATGTTCATTTCTAGCAGCATAAAAAATGAGTGTTGTCTTGAGTCTTTCCCAGGTTGCAGTGTTGCCTGAAACATTACATCACTGGTAAGGTGTTGAAAGGGAGCGTGTCCGTGCTTCAATGGGTGGAACTGCTGGGTAGAAGTGAGTTCATTCTCCACAGGGCTGAAGGGAATTAAAGTTTAAAGCACAGCATGCATGGATGGGAGCCTAGCTGTGCTGCAATTGGTGGGATGGCTGATGTATGGGAGGGAGATAAGTCACCTCCAAGCTAGAAATAAGGGATCCTGAGTATTGCAGTTGGAGGGAGGACACAGAAACAGGAAAGATCCAGATCACACAAACAAGCCAGTAGGGTGATGGGGGACCTAGGACATGGCCATTTACCACTGACACAAGCACAGATTCTTGGTAAGCATGTCCATTACTGGCTAACAGGTAATTTAAAAAGTCCCCTTATGATGGATTCCCCCTTTAAAGGGGATATACGCCTAATAAAACTGATCTCCTATGCACAGGATAGGGAATAGGTGTCTTATCGCAGGGGAACAAACCGCTGGGACTCTCTGCAATCTCCAGAAAGGGGCCAATCTCTTAGCTCTGATCACTCCGGTCCTCACCTTCCGTGACATCCTAGTCTGGGCAGTGATGGGAAACTCTGCCAAACACTGTCTGCTCTGTTGTCCCTCCTCAGCCTGTTATTGGCTGAGCAGGCCCTCATTGCCTAAAGCAGTTTGACCTCAGAAGGTGGAGGCTAGAGTGATTAAAGGTAAGAAACAGGCTCCGTTCTGGAGATTGCGGGGTCCAAGTGGTCAGACCCTTCCCGCGATCAGACACTTATCCCCTATCATGTGAATAGGGTGCAAATTTTAATAGCTGGAGGTCCAATTTAAACTGAGCTACCTCAACAAGAATCCTTATATGACCCCCACACATATAATCAAGTATACTTAAGTTTTTCCTCAGCATTAAACCCCATTCAAAAATTTTGGATTTAATACTGATTACAGGAGAGTTCTGGTCTGAAATGTGCCTCATATCTTCTTCCCAGCCATGTGACTTTTACCAACAGGAGTTCAAGAAATTCTAACACAACATGAGGAGCATCAAACCAAACAGAACAATGACAATGTTGTCTAATATAACAGAAATTCGAAGAAAAATGGATGTACAGTCTGCAAAGTAGATACGTTTATCTTTACCTATCACCCCCCCCCTACATGTAGTTCAGCTTCATCTTGGGCTTCATAAAAAAAAAATTGTTTTTATCAGTGGCGTACCTACACTTTGGTGAACCCAGCCCCCACCACTGCCTGCCCGTCGAGCACAATAGAGGGGATTTAAAGGAATACAGGCCTTGAGCTCTGTAAGGGGCCCCTGAAACTCCTGATGGCAGCCCTGAAAGGAACTAACTAAGTACTGTGAGACATACTTACCTAACCTACTGAACTACCCGCATACTTTGGGGGGTTTACCTTCTCAATGAGGGACCTACTATCCTGCTCACTTTTACTGTGCAGGCACCAAGGAGGAGGGGGGGGGGGCTTTATTACAGTTTGGGGGAGCCATAGATGGGGGGATTGTGTAGAGCAGGGGAGGGCACTGTATAAAGGTGGAGTCTAAAACGCTTGTCCTGCAGATGCAGAAGAGAAGAGTTTTGGCTGTGTCTTTGCAGGGGTGTTGGGGGGAGGGGGGGTGCTTTTGGAGATGTTGCCAGGGGGTACTGATACCGCACCTCGCCAGCACCTGAATTATATAGTAACTCCTGCTGTGTCCCCTTGTGAAATAGGAAAACTCTCATTGTCTGAACACTGTTTAAATTAAGTTAAATGTCTGGACTGACATTCTGCTGTTTGGCCACAAGATGCCGCTGTTTCCTAACACAGCTAACAGACTGCATGTTTTCCATATTTATGAGAGTGGAGAGTGACCAGTAAAAAGGTGGGAGCAGCCATCTTAGAGAGAGCTGAGACTGAGGAACTATGAGAGGATCCTACTGTATCCAGGGGTGGGAGCATACTTCAGTGACCAGAACTAAGTGAAGCTGCTTGTGTCCGAGACCCTGATCCTGTCCAGAGGAACGAGGATTGCTTCCAGGAACATGGATGAGAGCTAAGGAGCAAAACAACATAGACTGTGGGACCGCACGTTTGTTGGAGACGCATTTGTTCTGTTCAGAGTCATCAGCGGATGCAGGGCAGACCCGGGTCATTAAGATCGTGCACGCACCTCATTACTTTGTTGGTGCCTAGAGACTAGACCAGGCCTGTAGATAGTCAGGGTCTCTGTTTGTGTCAGGCCACAAGTGTTGCTACTGTTCATTTCAAGGACTCCATAATTTAAAGGGACATTTCACAATTGGAGAGCTGATAAACTCCCCACAAATTCAAGCCAGGCTGGTGTTTTGTTCAGGAGGAATAATAAGGCATGTGCTACAACTCCGGTTAGGGGAGGGGGAATAAGATAGAGGATTGTAAGCTGTTGTGCTGCATCGCAGGCTAGCCCAAACCACACACCTATACAGTTATTCTTGTGTTTTTAGGGTAATAACAGGTAAGGTGTGGCAGACTAGTTTTGCCCGCCGGTAGACAAATTAACCCTGCTTTCTCATTCATTGGGTGCCGCACTGTGCAGCACAAGGGTCTCAGCCTTAGGCTGGGTGTATGTAAGTTTATTGTATGTTCCCAGAATTCATTTTTGGGTTCATAATCACGTTTAAGTAAAATTCGGTCATGACAAAAGCTGATGTGAAGTTGTTTTCCTTGTTTGTGACTTCGCTGTATCCTGAGGAGCCCGGCCCACGGTTTACACCCTGAAGTATACAGTAACTCCCACTGTGTCCCCTGAAGTATACAGTAACTCCCACTGTGTCTCCTGAAGTATATAGTAACTCCCACTGTGTCCCCTGAAGTATATAGTAACTCCCACTGTGTCTCCTGAAGTATATAGTAACTCCCACTGTACCCTGAAGTATATAGTAACTCCCACTGTGTCCTCTGAAGTATATAGTAACTCCCACTGTGTCCCCTGAAGTATATAGTAACTCCCACTGTGTCCCCTGAAGTATATAGTAACTCCCACTGTACCCTGAAGTATATAGTAACTCCCACTGTGTCCTCTGAAGTATATAGTAACTCCCACTGTGTCCCCTGAAGTATATAGTAACCCCCACTGTGTCCCCTGAAGTATATAGTAACTCTCACTGTGTCCTCTGAAGTATATGGTAACTCCCACTGTGTCCCCTGAAGTATATAGTAACTCTCACTGTGTCCTCTGAAGTATACAGTAACTCCCACTGTGTCCCCTGAAGTATACAGTAACTCTCACTGTGTCCCCTGAAGTATATAGTAACTCCCACTGTGTCCCCTGAAGTATATAGTAACTCCCACTGTGTCCCCTGAAATATATAGTAACTCCCACTGTGTCTCCTGAAGTATATAGTAACCCCCACTGTGTCCGCTGAAGTATACAGTAACTCCCACTGTGTCCCCTGAAGTATATAGTAACTCCCACTGTGTCCCCTGAAGTATATAGTAACTCCCACTGTGTCCCCTGAAGTATATAGTAACTCCCACTGTGTCCCCTGAAGTATATAGTAACTCTCACTGTGTCCCCTGAAGTATATAGTAACTCCCACTGTGTCCCCTGAAGTATACAGTAACTCCCACTGTGTCCCCTGAAGTATACAGTAACTCTCACTGTGTCCCCCTGAAGTATATAGTAACTCCCACTGTGTCCCCTGAAGTATATAGTAACTCCCACTGTGTCCCCTGAAATATATAGTAACTCCCACTGTGTCTCCTGAAGTATATAGTAACCCCCACTGTGTCCGCTGAAGTATACAGTAACTCCCACTGTGTCCCCTGAAGTATATAGTAACTCCCACTGTGTCCCCTGAAGTATATAGTAACTCCCACTGTGTCCCCTGAAGTATATAGTAACTCCCACTGTGTCCCCTGAAGTATATAGTAACTCTCACTGTGTCCCCTGAAGTATATAGTAACTCCCACTGTGTCCCCTGAAGTATACAGTAACTCCCACTGTGTCCCCTGAAGTATACAGTAACTCTCACTGTGTCCCCCTGAAGTATATAGTAACTCCCACTGTGTCCCCTGAAGTATATAGTAACTCCCACTGTTCCCCCTGAAGTACACAGTAACTCCTGCTAAGCCACTGCTCAACAACGTCCACAGGATTTATTTGTTGAATATCTTTCTTAGCACCCCGGGTGCTGTAGCAGTCTTTTCAAGAGAAGGAGCCCAATATTTAGCATATCTGAATTATTCTTGAACAATTTGTATAATATTTATCTCTATTAGAATTATAAAGGTAAAGAGGAAAGCAGCACTCCGGGTGTAGATATGTACGGGTGCCTCCCGTTGTTGATCTGGGTCAGAGATCCAAACTAGTGTTGCTCGCGAATATTCGCAATTCGAATTTTATTCGCGAATATCGCATATTCGCGAATTCGCGAATATAGCGCTATATATTCGTAATTACGAATATTCGTTTTTTTTTTTTTTTTTTTTTTTTTTTTTTTTCACAGTACACATCACAGTGATCACCCCTCTCTGCTTCCAGCTTGTGTGGTGTAAAGAAGGCTCTAATACTACTGTGTGATACTGGTGTGCGAATTTTCGCATATATTAATTTTCGCACAACGCGAATATTCACATATGCGAAAATACAACGAGAATATTACGAATATGCGAATATTCGCGAATATGACGAATATTCGTCCATATATTCACGAATATCCGCGAATTCGAATATGGCCCATGCCGCTCAACACTAATCCAAACTTGATAAAGAAAAGTAGAAACAGCAGCACTCCAGGTTTGTGAAGAAAGTGGTGTCTTTATTCACTCCAAATGAGCGACGTTTCGTCCGGCTCACCCAGTCATTATCAAGCCCTTATCGGCTTGATAATGACTGGGTGAGCCGGCCGGAACATCGCTCATTTGGAGTGAATAAACACACCACTTTCTTCACAAACCTGGAGTGCTGCTGTTTCTACTTTTCAACTCCCTCCACTTCCACCCATCCCATCCCCTAAAAATAGAGAAGACTTGGTTCCATTGAAAGGCTCGAACAGAGAGGTAAAAACTGGTTTTCCTGAGGGCACACACCGCTACAGTAAGTTAAAACCACGGACATCAAGAGTAAAATAATAAAACAGCTTTAACGACATATGGACGGCGCGTTTCGAGAGCGTAGCTCTCTTTATCAAGTCATGTAACAGTATACAGGGAACTATGCTTTATATATGCTTGATAAAATTTGAATAAAACAGGGAGTTGCCTGTAGTGTTGCTCGCGAATATTCGCAATTCGAATATTATTCGCGAATATCGCATATTCGCGAATTCGCGAATTTCGCGAATATAGCGCTATATATTCGTAATTACGAATATTCGTTTTTTGTTTTTTTTTTCTTCACAGTACACATCACAGTGATCATCCCTCTCTGCTTCCAGCTTGTGTGGTGTAAAGAAGGCTGTAATACTACTGTGTGAGACTGGCGTGCGAAAATTCGCATATGCGAAAATATGCATATGCTAATTTTCGTATATGCGAATTTCCACATATGCTAATTTCCGCATGCACGTATTTTCGCATACGCGAAAATAAAACGAGAATATAACGAATATGCGAATATTCGCGAATATATGACGACTATTCGTCCATATATTCGCGAATATTCGCGAATTCGAATATGGCCTATGCCGCTCAACACTAGTTGCCTGATGCAAGATCCTGTTCACATTGATTGAGGAGCAGGTGATCAGATAGAGTTCTGGGGACATTTCTTAAAATTATATATATGAGAATTGTCACTGGAAATAACAATTGTGCAACATATTAAAATCTAGAGCATAGATATCATTTATATTTGACATAAAACACTTTTTATTTTTAAAAACTACTAAGAGATATGACTATGAAGGAGATTTATCAAGCTGCATAGTAGATTTTTTTTGCGTAAAAAAGTTGCACGTACTTGCACATGTGCGACTTTTCTATACATGCTGAGACTTTTAGATTTTTGCTTATTCCAAAGCACGTTTCTGAAATCCGCTCACGTAGTAATAATAATTTTTTTTTACTTTGTAGTGGTCTTGTATTTATCAAATGTGATAGGCGCTATTTATGAAGAAAAAAAAGTCACATCTCCATTTAAAAGCTGCATATGTATTCCAGGTCCAACCTGGCTTACAGAAAGTGCATACGTCCGCAGAAAAGGACATTAACACTTTAATAACTCTTCTTGTTCTGCATCATGAAACAAAGTTACTACATTAATGCCTCATACATTATAGAAAAAATAATTATATAACTAATAACTAATTTCATTTTAAGGTTGAAAACACACACTGCACACCTTGTTAATTTACGTACATGCTGGCGTGCCCACTAAATTTTAAAATGAATGTTGTGTTAAAATAAAATAAGGCACAAAATTATTGTGTAAGAATTTTTACAAAACACATAAATAACCCATATGTGGCACTAAAGTTTTTCCTTAAAAAAAAGCAGAAACATCCACAGTAATACAGCTTCATGCACATTTCATTTTGGGGTGGGTAATGTACCGAGCCGTTTTTTTGTTTTTGTTTCTTCACTATTGTTCATGTGCCTGTTGGTGCTGCACTGTCTTCCCTCCTGACGTAAACTCCGGCCTCAGCACAGCGACGCAAGACTCCGCCCACCTACATCACAAAATGCAGGCACAAAATTAAACAAAAAAGCCTCTAGAGTACGGATATTCATGGTGCGGCATAGTTTGTCTTTAATATTTTTTAATTTCTGAGGAGGATGGATGGATTGTTGGGGGATAGTTGCAGCTACTTAGTGCCAGGCCGGCTAGTCAGGGTGTCACCCGATGCAGTAGTTACCCCCCCCCCCCCCCCAATTGAAGCTGATGAATGCGAATTTGTTACGAATTTCTGGAAATATTTGATTCGCAAAGAATGCGAATATCGCCACGATTCTGTCGCGCGAATCACTTCAATAAACTCCATTTTACAGCGTTCCAGGCTCCAGTGCATCTAAAATGGCAGATCCACATGTCAGCACATGGGGCAAGGGATGCTGGGAAGGCAGAAAGGGAGGTAGGCAGTATGACCCTGAATCACCCCTGTGATGTCACAGCCCTATATAATCGGCAGCCATATTGCAGCCAGCCACTTGATTCATTACACTGCAGAGAGATAGGACGGACGCCCTGTGTGTGTGTGTGTGTGTTACAGCAGCGTTTGACATCCTCCTAGTCACATCAGCGTTCTCATGGGAGGAGAGCATTGTTTTTTTCACTGAAAAGTATTTCTACTGCAGCCATTAACCTCCCAGTCACTTTCTTCGGCACAGGAATCCTTAGCAGAGGAGGCAGGAATCATTTTTCAGGGTCTTTGTTCCACAAAAAAATCATCTGCTGGTTATACTAGTCTGTGGACTGTATAATAAAAAGCAGTCCATTCCTAATAGTCCGTGAGAGAGTGCAATTTTGTGTTCAGTACACAGCTTTTTTTTTGGCTGCAGCACTGTTGTGTACTGCTGGTGTTTTACAAAAATATATTTTTTAAGTGTACTGTAGTGCATTTTTCTGCCTCATAAGTGCATACCACATACCTACATCTAAGTAGTGTACTATTTTGTACCTGTTAATCTGTCAAGGGCCAGGGCCCCATCGTAGTCCCCTAAATCTGTATTTCTATTTGAAACATAAAACAATGAACTTGTGAATAACAGTAAATGTCTTGATCATTGAAAATTCACTTCTGAGTGGGATAAAATAGGATGAATTTTTTATATTTGAAAATAATGAGACAGGAAGAGAAATTTCAGACTACATTATATATAATATGAGTACTGACCGCAATAATCATATGTGTAATGGATTGTGGCAGAGTTGCCTGAGGCTTTCTATCTCCTGCTATCCTAGACTTCCAGACTAGACCTGTGCAGCGGGGCACTTGTAGATGTGTGGTCACAGGCTTTTAACTTCTCCATAGGACTCCTTCAGGTTACCACAGACTTCTCCTCACTCCCCTCCACACTGCAACGTTAACAAACTCCGCCCCCACTACACTAGTTAAGGCTTAAAGGAGTACTCTAGTGCAGAGTATTCCTGCTCCATCCTGCCCGGGCTGCAAAATAAATGAAAATGGACCATCACTCACCTCCCTGGGTTCCCGTGGAGCGCCACTACAGCTGATCGGTCCTCCGGTCCATCCTCTTCATACTTCCGTGTGAACGAAGCGTCACATGGCGCTCAGCCTATCGCCGGCCGCCGCGATGTTCTGCCTCGGCCAGCGATAGGCTGAGCGCCATGTATGAAGAGGATGGACCGGAGGACAGAGCAGCTGTAGTGGTGCTCCGCGGGAACCCAGGGAGGTGAGTGATGGTTCATTTTCATTTATTTTGCAGCCTGGGCAGGACGGAGCAGGAATACTCTGCACTAGAGTACTCCTTTAAGCTAGGGGGCATGTTTGACATTTATTAAAGGCAACAATAACAAACACATTATAAATCAATATACTATCAGCTAGAATGCAATACAAGGCAGCACCTTGAGCAGTGGGGCCCAGCACAGACACCTGAGGCAGCATTTACCCGACAGGGTCACTTCCTCTACTGGGATACCACACTATGAGGTTGTTCCAGGTTCTAGCATAGAGAGTGAGAATGAAAAAATAATTTTGTGGCCGTCTCACAGACGGGTTTCCAAGAGGTGTGTGTGTCAGTGGTGACTTGTTGAGACCAATGTCTGCCTCCTTGGTGTTTGTGTGATAGGCTGCCACTGGGGCAGTGGTGTGTGAGAGAAAAGTCTAATGGAGCAGAAGAGACATTGGTAACCAGAGTGAGAGAACCTGCAGCTGCCGGTGAGACCTGTAAGACTTGTGAGACTGCTATTTGGGTCGTGAAAAGGAGTAAATTGTGTAAATCCCATCAGTGAAAACAGGGCAGTGGTATGAGTGTAACATATCAGAAATTCTGTGTCCCATTATTTTACAGGGATTCTACTGCATCACGCACATGGCAGAATTTTCTGTGTGCATCCAACATGGAGCCCGACCACGCCTGCCACATCAGCTAACACAGGTAAGCGCAAGGCCTACACAAGAACCTGTACAGTCAGAGGTGTAGCTTGTAGCTTCTGGGCCCCAATGCAAAATCTGCAAGAGGGCCCCATATGCCAATTATATTACTCGTCTCTAATGGGGCAGATGTGCTTTGGGCCCCCTTAGGCACCAGGGCCCCAGTGTGACTTTTACCTCTGCTACCTCTATACCTATGCCCCTGTCTACAGTGCTTCTTTAAAGGGGTACTCCACTGCCCCCGTGTTCGGAACATTTTGTTCCGAACACCAGGTGCAGGCTGCGGGGGTCGTGACGTCACGACCACGCCCCTAGTGACATCACGCCAAGCCACCTCAATGCAAGTCAATGGGAGCAGCCGCTACGCCCCCTCCAATAGACTTGCATTGAGAGGGCATAGTGTAATGTCACAAGGGGTGTGGCCAGCGTTCGTAACAATATGTACCCCTTTAATGAATAAATATGATAGGAATCTGAATTGAAATATGTTAAACTATGGACGGGTCAGAGGAGAAATGAGATGAGTTTATTAATCATGTACAGTAAATGGTCCTGATCATAGAAAATTCAACAGAGGGAAAAAAAAAACATGAATTTTTTAGATGTGAAAATAATGAGACAGGAAGAGAAATTTCAGACTACATTATGTCCACCAAAAGAACTGACCTAAGGAACCTTTTTAATTAGAGTGGTTTTTGTTCTTCTCTCCTCACTTCCTAAGAGACATAAGGGTATATTTGCAGTGGTGGGGAGCCTGGAGAGAATGCCCTTTGAGAGGCTCATGGTCATGGTCAGGTGGGCTTGAGGGGCCATGGAGGTGAAGCTGCATTTCGTGTCTGGTCCAGTAGCTTAAAGGGGTATTCCGGCCGTATACATCTTAGGGGATAAGATGTATGATCGCAGGGGTCCCACCTCTGTGCCAGGTGCTACCTCCAAGACCTGACCCCCTTGTGATGTCACACCACGCCCCCTTCATTCATGTATACGAATGGAGGGGGCGCGGCATGACATCACAAGGGGGCGTGCCTGTGATGTCCCGTCTCGGAGGCAGCACCTGGCACAGAATGCCGGGGCCTGCACTGAGATCGCAGGGGTCCCAGAGGTGGGACCCCTGCGATCATACATCTTATCCCCTATCCTTTGGATAAGAGGTTAAGATATATAAGGCCAGAATACCCCTTTAAGAGGACACTTGTTGTGATCTTGATTTTTTCTTGCGGCATTCCCTAGTGCTGGTGTCAAGCATGATGGAAGCTGAGGTGCCCTTATGGTACAGTGCGGGTTTAGATACCAGACACAGCACTGAGAATAAGTAGAGGCAATATCTCCTCACGTGTCCAAACATAACAAAGGCAATTCACAGTCTTTACTAATGTGACAACAAAGGATTCCAACATTTTACATTAAAGGGGTACTCCACTGCCCCAGCGTTCGGAACATTTTGTTACGAATGCTTGGAGTAGGCGGCGGGGGTCGTAACTTCACGACCACGCCCCTCGTGATGTCACGCCATGCCCCCTCAATGCAAGTATCTCTGAGATAACTTTTAGCAATTGAGAAGGAGCTTACCCTCGAAACGCGTCTTGCAGTATCTTGTAAAAGTTTAATGTGTTAAATAAAAATACACTTACTTTTTACTCTGACTCGACTCCTAATGTGAATCTGTGGTAACTGCCTTGGGGGGTAGTGTAGTTGGGGTGTTGCTTCGGTATATGAGGGGTTAATTTAACCCCTGTCACTCGTGACGCCAGGGTGAGGGTTAAAGGAGTAGTCCGGCGCGCACTTATTTCATTTTATCCCATCCGGACTGCAAAATAAAAGAAAACACACTTTCTCTTACCTGCCAATGAGCCCCCAGAGCTCCGGTCCCCTTCCGGTACAGGTGTTCATTCCCCGGGCTGTATTCTTCTTACTTCCTGTTAGCCCGGCACATCACACGGAGCTTCAGCCTATCACTGGCCGAGGCGGGACATCGCTGCTAACAGGAAGTAAGAAGAATACAGCCCGGGGACCGACCACCTGTACCGGAGTGTACCGGAGCTCCGGGGGCTCGTTGGCAGGTAAGAGAAAGTGTGTTTTCTTTTATTTTGCAGCCCAGACGGGATAAAAGGAAAAAAGGAAGCGCCAAAGTACTCCTTTGATACGCTGAGGTAAATCTTCGGCCTATCGCCACCCTTCCCAGAAACGATAGGTGCGTGCTTAAATGAATGAAGGTCCACAATAGTGATGTCGTGAACATAACATTTTCTGTTAGTGAACGGCGAACGCGAGCTTCCGCAAATGTTCGCGAACCGGGCGAGCCGCCATTGACTTCAATGGGCAGGCAAATTTTTTTGGCCCACAATAATGATTTAAAAGTTGTTTCAAGGGGACTGATACCTGGACTGTGGCGTGCCAGAGGGGGATCCATGGCAAAACTCCCATGGAAAATTACATAGTTGATGCAGAGTCTGGTTTTAATCCATAAAGGGCATAAATCACCTATTATTCCTAAATTTTTTGGAATAACGTGCTTTAGCCCCCTTCAGGCAGCACATAGAGACCCCCTTTAGGCATCACATAGTTAGATCCCCCCTTTAGGCAGCACATAGATTCCCTCATGTTAGGCAGCACATAGTTAGAGCCCCCCTTTAGGCAGCACATAGAGCCCCCCTTTAGGCAGCACATAGATTCCCCCATATTAGGCAGAACATAGTTAGAGCCTCCCTTTAGGCAGCACATAGAGCCCCCTTTAGGCAGCACATATTTAGATCCCCCCTTTAGGTAGCACATAGATTCCCCCATATTAGGCAGCACATAGCTAGAGCCCCCCACAGCCAAAAAAGGTATTTTTTTATTTTATTTGAACAACTATCACACCAAATGTGATTTGCACTAGTGTGACAATGAGCAAAAAAAGGTTGCCAGCGGAGTTCCCCTTTTAAGCAGAGAGATCACATCTTCAATAAAAAATTAAAAACAAAGGGAAACCCCCCCAAAATCTTTATATGTTTAATAGGTATAACTGTATATATTAGCACCCGAGCTATAAAGTTATCAATGAACGAAAGAAATAAAATACAAAATTAAGATAATGTCAGAATTGCTCATTGTTAGTCAACTCACCACCAACAAAAATGGAATAATAATAATATTAACCCATTAAAGTTTCTTCTATTCAGCTCATAATATCATCTTATTTATTAACCTTTATGACCACATGACCACTTTATATAAAACCCTTAGTGGGATCCTCCCTGCCCAGATCTCATCCTCACAAACATTCAGAACACAGAGGAATCGGTCAGCGACTAATCTCTGGAGCCGACTCTGCACATCTCACTATATCCAAGGTAAGAAAGAGAAAATTACAAGAACTACAGGACTGATTAACAGCAGCAATGATAGAGAGGAACCTAAACTAAGACGTAGAGGTGTGAGTTTCATAGCCGTAGCTTTCTTATTTAGACGTAGCAGAGCTGAAGTTCTTATTTACCCTTTGGGATAGCCAGGATTATCAGGATAAGGGAGAAGGTAAACATGCAGTCCTATGTAATACCATGTTTTGGCAGTATTATGTGCTGTACCAAATGGTTTACTCAGCACTGCTACATCTGTATGCATTCGGTAGTGGGTAAAAAAAAATTCTTACATTTTAGAACATTTTCTTGATAAACTGGTCAGTTGTGTGTGTAGGTTCTTTTTCAATAATTTGCATTTTTTTTATTTTTATTTTTTTTATTTTATTAATTACAATGATGAGATATGGAAATGAGATATATATATATATATATATATATTATAATATTGATGTTGTAGTGTAGTTGAAAAGTAATATTTTAAGGGATATATGTGTTTTTTTTTATTTATAAATACCGTATATACTCGAGTATAAGCCGAGTTTTTCAGCCCAATTTTTCATGCTGAAAACGCCCCCCTCGGCTTATACTCGAGTGAACTCTCCGCTTGGCAATCCCTTCATCAGTGGTCTTCAACCTGCGGACCTCCAGATGTTGCAAAACTACAACTCCCAGCATGCCCGGACAGCCTTCGTCATCATCCAGAACCCCCCCCCCCCCCCCCACACCTACCCTTTTGTTTTGTACTCACCTCCCCTTTGCGAGAAGTTAGGGTGAGCTGGTCCGGGCCATCTATGCTGGATTAGTCGTTGCGGGCCGTCCATTTTCACCGGGGAGGACTTCTTCTCCGCGCTTCGGGCCTGACCCCGGACTAGTGACGTTGCCTTGACGATGACGCACAGGGACGTTCATGCGCAACGTCCCTGTGCGTCGTCGTCAAGGTAACATCACTAGTCCTGGGCCGGGCCCGAAGCACGGAGAAGTCCCCCCCGGTGAAAATGGACAGCCCGCAACGACTAATCCTCCCCACCGGACGGTCCCTGCAGCATAGATGGCCAGGACCAGCTCACCCTAACTTCCCGCCGAGGGGAGGTGAGTACAAAACAAAAGGGGGGGGGGAGGCTGGATGATGACGAAGGCCGCAGTGGTCTTCAACCTGCGGAGCTCCAGAGGTTTCAAAACTACAACACCCAACATCGGTGGCAGTGAAGAAGCCGGGATCGGTGGCAGTAAAGAAGCCGGCAGCGGAGGGAGTGGTGGAGGCAGCAGTGAAGATCAGTGGTTAATCAGTGGTTAATTATCTTCACTGCTGCCAAACTAGTTTTGCAACATCTGGAGGGCCAGAATTTGGAGACTACAGTTGTTGCAAAACTACAACTCCAAACATGCCCAGAATGCCCAGGCATGCTGGGAGTTGTAGTTCTGTAACATCTGGCCCTTCAGATGTTGAAGAACTACAGCTCCCAGCATGCATGGACAGTCTCAGCATGCTGGGAGTTGTAGTTTTGCAACATCTGGAAGAGCACAGTTTGGAGACCACTATACATTGGTGCCCAAACTGTAGCGCTACAGATGTTGCAAAACTACAACTCCAAGCATGCCCAGACTGCCCAGGTATGCTGGGAGTTGTAGTTCGGCAACATCTGGCCCTTCAGATGTTCCCAAACTACAACTCCCAGCATGCCTGGACCATCTGAGCATGCTTGGACTTGTAGTTTTGCAACATCTGGAGGGCTACTGCTTGGACACCACTACACAATGGTCTCCAAACTGTTCTCCTCCAGTTGTTACATAACTACAACTCCCAACATGCCTTTCGGCTGTCTTGGCATGCTGGGAGCTGTAGTTTTGCAACAACTGGAGGCACAATGGTTGGGAAATATTGTCTGTTTCCTAACTCAGTGTTTCCCAACCCGTGTGCCTCCAGCTGTTGCAAAACTATAACTCCCAGCATACACTGACAGGCCATGCATGCTGGGAGTTGTAGTTTTTCAACAGCTGGAGGCACACAGGTTGGAAAACACTGAGTTAAGTAACAAACTCTCAGTGTTTTGCAACCAGTGTGCCTCCAGTTGTTGCATAACTACAACCCTCAGCATGCACGGGCAGCCAAAGGGCATGTTGGAAGTTTTAGTTTTGCAACAGCTGGAGGTTTGCCCCCACCCCCTTGTGAATGTATAGGCTACATCAATACAGGTGGGTTTACAGTGAGTTTCTCGCTGCAAGTTTGAGATGCAGCAAATTTTCTGCTACAGCTCAAACTCCCAGCAGAAAACTCGCTGTGAACCCCCGTCCATGTGAATGTACCCTAAAAACACTACACAAAATAAAAAGTAGAGCACTACATATACATCATATACCCCTACACAGTTAGCCCCGCCCCCCAATAAAAATGAGGAACGTCTGGTACGCCACGGTTTCTAAAACAGAGCCTCCAGCTGTGGCAAAACAACAACTCCCAGTGTTGCTGGACAGCCATTCACTGTCCAGGCATGCCAGGAGTTATGCAACAGCTCCTCTTGTTTCCCAAACAGGGTGCCGGTTTGGGAACCACTGCCGTAGGGTAATTTTGATATCAGAGGCAAGTGTAATTCTTGCATCCGGGTCCGCCCCTATGCAAATCCCTAACTTAGGCCTCAAATGCGCATGGCGCTCACTCACATCGGAGCCCTGTCGTATTTCAAGGCAACAGTTTAGGGCCACATATGGGGAGAAATTGGGTTTATGTCAGAACTGCTGTAACGATCAGCCACCCCTGTGCAAATCACCTCAAATGTACATGGTGCTCTCACTCTTGAGCCCTGCTGTGCGCCCGCAGAGCCTTTTACATCCACATATGGGGTATTTCCGTACTCAGAAGGAATTGCGTTACAAATTTTGGGGGGCTTTTTCTCCTTTTACCCCTTATGAAAAGGTAAAGTTGGGGTCTACACCAGCATTTTATTGTAAAAATGTTTTCTTTTTTACACTAACATGCTGATGTTGCCCCATACTTTTCATTTTCACAAGAAGTAAAAGGGAAAAAAGACCCCCCAAAATTTGTAACGCAATTCCTTCTGAGTACGGAAATACCCCATATGTGGATGCAAAAGGCTCTGCGGGCGCACAGCAGGGCTCAAGAGTGAGAGCACCATGTACATTTGAGGTGATTTGCAAAGGGGTGGCTGATCGTTACAGCAGTTCTGACATAAACCCCCAAAAAAAAAAAAAACACATGTGACCCATTTTTGGAAACTATAGCCCTCATGGAACATAACAAAGGGTATAGTGAGCCTTAACACCCCACAGGTGTTTGAAGAATTTTCATTAAAGTTGGATGCGAAAATGAAATTTTTTTTTTCACTAAAATGCTGGTGTTATCCCAAATTTTTCATTTTTACAAGGGGTAATAGGAAAAAAAAAAGCCCCCCAAATTTGTAACCCCATTTCTTCTGAGTATGGAAGATTTTTTGAACAGTGGTCCATGAAAATGAAAAATTTTATTTTTCCTTTGCACAGCCCACTGTTCAAAAGATCTGTCAAATGCCAGTGGGGTGTAAATGCTCAATGCGCCCCTTATTAAATTCTGTGAGGGGTGTAGTTTCCAAAATGGGGTCACATGTGGGGGGGGTCCACTGTTCTGTCACCACGGGGGACTTTGTAAACGCACATGGCCCCCAACTTCCACTCCAAACAAATTCTTTCTCCAAAAACTCAATGGTGCTTCTTCTCTTCTGCGCATTGTAGTGTGCCAGCAGAGCACTTTACATCCACATATGGGGTATTTCCATACTCAGAAGAATCAGGGTTAAAAATTTTGGGAGGCTTTTTCTTCTTTTACCCCTTGTGAAAATAAAAAAATTGGGGTAACACCAGCATTTTTGTGAAAAAAAATTAATTTTTTCATTTTCACGTCCAACTTTAGCAGAAATTTGTCAAACACCTGTGTGGTATAAATACTCACTGTACCCCTTGTTATGTTCCTTGAGGGGTGTTGTTTCCCAAATAGTGTGCCATGTGGGGCTTTTTTTGCTGTTCGAGCACTATAGGGGCTTCCTAAATTTGACATGGCCCCCAAAAAACATTTCAGCAAAATTTGCTTTCAAAAAGCCAAATGTGACTCCTTCTCTTCTGAGCATTGTAGTTCACCCGCAGTGCACTTGACATCCACACATGGGGTATTTCCATACTCAGTGTGGGGGGCAAATATGGGGTGGGGGGCATTTTCTCCTATAACCCCTTGTAAAAATGTAAAATGTGAGGAAAAAAAGAGCATTTTAGTGAAAAAAAAATGTACACATCCAACTTTAATGAAAAGTCATCAAACACCTGTGTGGTGTTAAGGCTCACTGTACCCCTTACATTCTTTGAGGGGTGTAGCTTCCAAAATATGTGTTTATTTTTTTTATTTTTTATTTTTTATTTTTTGCTGTTCTGGCACCAAAGGGGCTTCCTAAATGTGACATGCCCCCCAAAAACCATTTCAGAAAAACTCACTCTCACCCACAGAACACTTAACATCCACATATTAGGTATTTCCTTACTCAAGAGAAATTGGGTTACAAATTTTAGGGTGATTTCTCTTCTTTTACCCCTTGTAAAAATTCAAAAACTGGGTCTACAAGAACATGCGAGTGTAAAATATGAAGATTTAGAATTCTCTCTTTCACATTGCTGCTATTCCTGGGAGTCAGGAGTTTGTCTGGCGCAGAGAGGAACCATCAGACAGCCAAGTAAAATCAATGGATTAATTAGATGTAACGCGTTTCGCTGCGCATGCGCAGCGAAACGCGTTGCATCTAATAAATCCATTGATTTTACTTGGCTGTCTGATGGTTCCTCTCTGCGCCAGACAAACTCCTGACTCCCTGGTCATTCGCCTTTGATTCCATACCTATCCAGGAGGGCTGCAGTGGACCTACCTTCATATCTCTTCTGCTTCTAACCTTGTTGTGTGTGGGCGCACAACCAACTTTGGTAAGCGGCTTGGGAATTATCTTCCCCTACCCCCACCTGCAAGATCTACTGATCCCGCACATGAGGCGCCTTCCTTCCTTTCTCTAGATTGCTGCTATTCCTGTGAAACACCTAAAGGGTTAACACACTTTCTGAATGTCATTTTGGATACTTTGAGGGGTGTAGTTTTTATAATGGGGTCATTTATGGGGTATTTCTAATAAGAAGGCCCTTCAAAGCCACTTCAAAACTGAACTGGTGCCTGAAAAATTCAGATTTTGAATTATTTTTTTTTTTATTGGAAAATTGCTGTTGCACTTTGAAGCCCTCTGATGTCTTCCAAAAGTAAAAACATGTCAACTTTATGATGCAAACATAAAGTAGACATATTGTATATGTGAATCAAAATATAATTTGTTTGGGATGTCCGTTTTCCTTATAAGCAAAGAGTTTCAAAGTAAAAAAAAATGCAACATTTTCAAATTTTTCATCAAATTTGGGATTTTTTTCATTAAGAAATGATGCAAGTATTAACGAAAATTTACCACTAACAAAGTAGAATATGCCACAAAAAAACTATCTTGGAATCAGAATGAAAGTAAAAGCATCCCAGAGTCATTAATGCTTAAAGTAACAGTGGTCAGATGTTCAAAAAATGCTCGGGTCCTTAAGGTGAAAATGGGCTGAGTCCTTAAGGGGATAGGGACTGTCCTTGTGGTTGTCGGTCCATCGTTTAGGGTGGATAGGCAATAGGAAGGTACAGCAGTTGTAGGGACCGTTAGGGCTCTTGCTAAGCACTATTTTGGACTGGTGTCCTTGATCTCATACATTAGATAACCTCTGTCACTCTCCCTCGAGATCCTTCTCCCCTCTTGCTCTCTATCCTACCAGGCTCCGTCTTCTTCTGGACTAAAACCTTACTTAGGTTTCTATTACTGGCAGCAAGAATAGTTATCCCCCACCTGTGGCGCTCCCCACATGCACCCACACTTTCGGACTAGCTTAAGGAAGTGACCCACACAGGATGGAGGAACTCATTGCAGACTCTAGAAATCTCTCTGTCAAACACTATGCTGTCTTTAGCCTATTGATGGAATTTCTCTTGTCGCAGATTTAAGATCCTTACATCTATCTGCCTAGGATCCATCCTCTCCATGTTGACTGCGCCTCCCCCTTCTCTCACTTTCTCCCTTCTTCCAGCGCTGTCCTTCCACGTGAGAGGTTCCTGCCATGATTTACGGCTGCTGTCCCCTCTTGTCTATCCTTACCTCTTCATCCCCCCTTCTTCCCCCTACTGCCTCCCTCTCCTGTTTTGTTTGTCATCTTTCTTCCTCGTGACTTTTTAACTAGTATTTGTCTTTTCTGTCACTTTCACCTTTCTCAGGGACTGTTACTACAGTTTTACATTTTTACTTATGGTTAGGTCAGAGTTAAATCTTTGCAGCTTGATATTTTATTTTGACCCTAATCATTGTAACACCCATGATCCTTTGTTTGATTATTCCTGCATGTGCATTGCAACTGCTGAAGGCACACTGGTTGGAAAACACTAATTTAGGTTCTGTTACCAAACTTAGTGTTTTCCCACCAGTGTGCCTCAAGCTGTTGCAAAACTACAACTCACAGCATGTACTGATAGCCGAAGGCCATGCTGGGATTTCCAAACTGTGGCCCTGCAGATGTTGCAAACCTACAAATCCCAGCATGCCCATACAGCAAACAACTGTCTAGCCATGCTGGAAATTGTAATTTTGCAAGATCTGGAGGGCCACAGTTTAGAGATAACTGCACAGTGGTCCTCAAACTGTGGTCCTCTACATGTTTGAGTCCCAGTCACCTGATCACGGCTGCATTGCTCCACCACATCCTGGATCACTGCGCTGCTGTCACCCGGATCGCCGCCTGGATGCCGATGTCACCCGGTACCGCTCCTATCACAGGTGCCCCGCTCTGTCCCGGTCCCGGAAATGAACTTTAACCCCCCACCCCCTCCTGCCATTGGTCGGTCAGTCATGACCGACCAATGGCAGGGGATAGGAGAAGGGGGCACCCCTGCCACCTCACTCCTATCCTTCAGGATGATCGAGGTTGTCTCTTACAGCTCTCTTACAGCTTATTTTCCAGGCGATCGGGTTACCAGAGACCAGATCAGCTCGGAAAAACCGTGATTCGCCGGTCAGAATTGACCGACCAATCACCGCAATTGCTGACAAGGGGGGGTCTCAGGACCCCTCTGGGTGATGTTACGGGATGCTTGCTGAATGATTTCAGCAGGCATCCCGTTTCGATCACAGCCCGCCGAGTGGCAGTGATCCGAAATAAAGGTACACCCTCCGTCCTTAAGTACGGGGATGCCAGGGGCGTACCTGTACGCCCTCCGTCCCTAACAGGTTAAAAATATCTCTTAAAAAATTAAGCTAGCTATCTGATTGGTTGCGATGGGCACAGGTTTTGACAAATCTCCCCCATGATCCCCACAGTCGCTCTTTTCCACAATTCCTTCCATCTCACATCTAATGTCCATGGACATTTTTGGACAATTACAATAGACCGCTGCTGTACAATCTCCCCCCCCCCCCCCCCCCATATATCATTGTGTCTTGTCTGCATCGTGATGGGAATTGGGTTTTCAACCTGCCCTTGTACCAGTAAATTTGATATTATTTTCAGGGATTATTTGTAATGTTGCTATTGGATATTTTCTTTTTTGTACTGATGACAATAATGGCTGAAATTACAAAAATCTATTTCTGGTTTTCCAACAGGAGTCCAAGCAAATCTAAGATAAGATGATGAGCACAGAACCCAACGGAACGATGACAACGTTGGCTGATATCACAGAAACTCCAAAAAACGAATGTCTCTATTCTATACTAACATGGAAAATAGATGAGTGGGTCACTACCTACCAGCCCCCCTACATGTGGTTCATCTTCGTCTTGGGCTTTATAGAAAACTTGTTTGTCATCTCCGTTTTTGTCCTTCATAAGAGTCGCTGCACAGTGACTGAGATCTACCTGGGGAATATGGCGGCGGCCGATCTGATATTCCTGAGCGGACTACCATTTATGGCTATATATATCTCCAACAAGTACCACTGGTCATTTGGGGGCTTTATGTGTGCAGCTGTCACCTACGTGTTTCGGCTTGACCTTTACAGCAGCATCTACTTCCTTATGATGGTCAGTATAGACAGATATCTGGCTCTGGTGAAGGCCACATCCTTTAGTCGCCTGAGAAGACCTTGGTGGGCAAAGGTGAACTGTGGGATCATCTGGATGTTTGCAACTGTGTTAAGCCTGCCCTATGGGGTGTTCCGCAAGGTGGTGTTCAAGGAAGAATTAAACACTACTGCCTGTTTTTTAGAAGCACCAAAAACATGGTTTATTGTCCTAAATATCATCACCAATATTCTCGGCTTCTTAGTGCCTCTGGTTGTCACCGCCTTCTGTACATTTAAAATTATTTGCTTTTTGAAGAACAACTCGATGCAACAGTTTAAGAAAGCCAAGAAGGAGAGAAAAGCCACTCGGCTGGTCTTGTTTGTATTCTTGCTCTTCATAGTGTGTTGGCTCCCCTTCAATATCTACACATTTCTTGACTTATTACCAAGATTCAATGTCCATTTTCCATGTATGGTGTCATCCATTTATCGTATGGTTTACCATATCTCTCTTTTCCTTGCCCTCGCTAACAGTTGTATCAATCCAATCATGTACAGTATGATTGGGAATCGCTTTAGGCAAAAAACCAGAGAGGTCTACAGGAGGCTGCTATGTAAAGGACCTGACAGAGGGATGTCATCATTCCGAACAGAAGAATCGGTCAAATCAACACAGATATCTTTGTCCATAAGATCATACAACAAATCCATTGCTTGAATCTTGGATTGACCTATTGTTCTTGCCTGTGACATTCCCAGTGTCAGGCCACCTTCTCACCCCGGCTCTCTCCATAAGCACCAGTCTAGACTGGTAACAGTAACATTATCCCCCACACAGTAAAACAGAAAGAATATGCAAAGACATACATTGTTTTAAAACCCTTCACCAACTTGGAGCAGCACCCGAGCTACTTTAGGCTTCTCATAAACTTATGGACTGAATAATACTAAGACTGTTGAGACCCATTTACCTAATAACCATTATTAGTTAACCCCTCCCCTTACTCACTAACTAAATAACAGGCATAACAACCATATAACTTTTTGTGTGGGTGAAAGTCGGCCACAGCTTTTTTATTTATAAATAACCATAAATAACCATAAATAACGTATACAACAAGGCACCGATGGCTTCTAGTCATTCTGGGAGGTACTGTCACACCCGCCGGTGTACAGGTCTTCCCAGGTCTTCCTCTTCTTTTTTTCCGCCAGCTGTGACTTACAAACATAAAAACAGAGAGGGAGGGAGGGACAAATCTCTGGGTCTAAGGGACAGAGTGAGGTAAAAGGAGTAGGAGCCCAGATATAAATAAGAGGGAGGGTATAAGAAGCCTGGGAACTAAAGCAACCCCTTGATAGGACAACTGCTCCCAGGGAGATACCAACCGGTCACCAGGCAGAATCATAGGTGGGGAGGGGGCTAGCCCATACAGCAGGGGGGATTATTAACGCTAATGGCTTGTCCCATCATTTTATTGGTTAGCAGCAATAGCCCGAGAGCTGTGCTCCTCCCCACTAGCTCCAAATACCACCGCACACTCAGTCCATAAAAAAAAAAAAAATTCATGATAGTATAGTATTATAGTAATAACTACCAGTAGGGAACACATTACACTGCCCGTCCTGTCCGGCAAATGTCCAGCAGATGTTACTGCATGTGTCCATTCCAGCCCACATCTCTGGGGAGGATAATGCTTTGTAAAATTGCATTGACTCCGGTTTGATTCATGTTCTTTATGCCTTTGTATCATTAATTTATGTTCATTATGCCTATATACCAATAATGTGTTATTATTAGGACTGCAGTAAGAAGGACCTGCAGAGAAGTCATGTGATCAGCTGTGGCCAATAGGGATCTTCTGCCTGAATTTAGTGACCTTTCTAGGCATGAAGCAGTTCAGTGTAGAGGAGTGTGTGAGGAGAGAAGTAGTGTGGAGATGTCAGTTAGTGGAGTGCTATACAGAGTGAGGAGAGGAGTCGTGGAGTCAAGTCAAAGTTCTGCAAGTGAACAACAACACTACCTACAGAAGTTCCACCGTCCAGGAAAAGTGCAAGTCCTAAGTTGCGGGAAGAATAAGTAAAATTGCAGACAGTGGCCCATTCAAGTCAGGAATCAGAGTAGAAAGCCTCAGGCAGCTCCTGTCTAAAAAGTCTAAAGTCCAAGCCTGGTGGTAAGCTAATTCCATTGATGTCAGTCAGTGTCAGTTGTCTCAAGTCTAAAATGTAACATCTAAAGTCTAAAGTCTCCAGTAATTAAAGGGGCACTCTGGCCCTAGACATCTTATCCCCTATCCAAGGGATAGGGAATAAGATGTCTAGGGCTGGAGTACCCCTTTAAGTCCAGTCAAGTTAAGTCACATAAAAGTGGAGTAAACTACAAGTCCCAGCGTGCCCAGCCATTTCACTACTGACTACCTCTGCAGCTCTCTGTCCTACCCTGCTGTGAAAAGACTGTATTGCTATGGTTATAACATCTGCCTGCAATTTTCCTCAGTAAACTCCTCATTGGTTTTCCCTAATCTTGTATCTGGTGTCTTTATTGCCCAGCGACTGGCACAGGAGAACTGCTTTACCTTGGAGCATGGTGGTTAACACTACTCTATAGTCACTTGTGATTGTCTGTCTGTTCGCTGCATTCCAACACTAACAATAAAACATGCCACATTAGCCCATCACATATTATGACCCCTTAGGTATTAAAGAGGACCTGTGCCACCCCCCTCCCCAATATTAGTGAGTTTCATCATTTGAAAGCTTAGGGGTCTATGACCACATAAGTTTTTTCAGTATGTCGATTGGGCCCCATGTTCCTATAGTAACTTCCACTGTGACCCCTGAAGTATATGGTAACTTTCACTATACCTTCTTAAGTATTTAGTAACTCCTGCTGTATCCCTGAAGTATATAATAACTCGCACTGTGTCCCCTGAAGTATATATGTGGTGGCCCAGTATGGGAGGTATTACCCCGTTCTCCTGCTGTCCTGTCAGGTAGCCTCCTTCAGTGTGCCCAAGGCAGGGGGCACTTGTTTCCCCATTGTAAATATGTTTTACCATGTGAAGTTTATAAAATGTAATGTTGCTTTAAGAGTTATATCATGTGATGGTTACCCAGGAGGTACCAGTCACCAGCTAATCTCAAGAGTGACCTATGGTCAGTAACTTAAAAGTCCCAGCAAGCCCGAAAGGTCTCCGAGTCACTGGTCACCTCCTTGGGCCCTGGCTGAACTGTATAGACTTTAACAACTGTCTACCCTCAGTAAAGCTATTGCTCCCGTGCCTCGCCCAGGATCCAGCGGTATACCTTTGGGTGGTTTTAGGCTAAACCACGCCCTGGCATCATGAATACAAGGGGTTAATGCCATCTGCCCCTAGGGTAACAACATCTGCCCTCATCAAACCACCTACCACAACTTTTGGCATCACGAACAGAATACAGGTGTGCGCCTTATGCCACAAGTCCTCTCCCCTAGTCTGAACTGTTTCCAATATTGTCTGCAAAAACTGCATGCCGAGGAGCTGGCAGATTGTCTACAGTACATCTCCATCAGGGCCGTAGAGGCCTGCTACCACGTCCCGTGATTGGCGATGAGCCTGGACTGATCCGATACATGAGGAGGGAGCACCTTCTTCTCCTCCCAGGGAAGTCCCATTCCCCAGTCCCCACGGCCGAGTCCGAGAGGGCCAGAAGAGAGGCTCAGGGGGCCAAGATCATAGAGGGACTGAGGGCACCGAGAATGGAGAGATATGGGCCGAAGCTGCTGCCATAGGAGGTGCGACAGGCGCACCAACAGGACACCAGAGCATTAGAGGCCCTGTACATCAGAAAATTGGAACATCCCCAAGACGGAGAGCCACCCCTGGAACGCCGCCGCGCTATGGTGGTAAAATTCGAACAAAATGCGGGGGTTTAGCACCCTTATGGACTGTCATCATGGAGGAACCATCCTGGTCAATCGTCAGGCAGTGCAGAGAGACTATCTTACCCTTCCAAGGAAACAAACAAGAAAAAAGCTGGCAGCTATAAAAAGATGCACACCAACATCAAATTATTTTGTAAGCAATATATCTTTATTGATCAATACAATATACAAAAAAGGAGCGTGCAAAATGTTAAAATCATAAAAAAATGTATCCGGCGGAGGAGTATAGTCCTGCAACGCCCACCCCGTACTGAAGGGGGCAAATATAACCCCACAAAAAGTAACAGGCGTTCTATCTTCCCCGTCCATGCATTCTCTAGAGAGAAGTGGAGTATACTCCTGTACAGAGCTTGAGAGGAGAGTGGGCGGCTGTGATGACCCGTCCGAAGAATCCAACTCAGATTCTGTTTGCCTACTTCCCATCGGACGATGGGACGCTGATTCCTTTGGCTTGCTGCCGCCTAAAGTCAGAGGTACCGTCCAGGAGGAGGAGGTCTCCATGCCCGAAGTGCCTGTCATGGCACCAAAGTATCTACCACAGTCATCTGTGAATGTGCCCAGGCCTACACCTGTGGTCGAGGAGGTTTGGCCTAACCAGCGGGCACCAACTGAAGTGCCTCAGCCTACTCCCGCAGGCACCAACCGTTGTTCCCCCAGTGGCGCAAGCCGTTGCAGTGCAAATGATGGTCACCATCAGCCCCAACATTACAGAGTCCACCTTGTCCCGGGTGAACTGGAACACCCGAGTGAGTCCATTAGAGGGGGCACAGTCCCATGGACCCCATCACATGTCCCAGCCTCAGAACCAGTCCAACCAGCGAGGCTGGGATGGCAAGTTTCCAAGTTAGGGAAGTCTACCTGTGATAATTCTGATAAATATCATTAACTTTCTTTGTGAAATACTTTTGTTCTCCACAGGTTATATTTTGGTAGCCTGTTGATAGGATGTTGAATAAGAGATATCTATCGAATGAAGAGAACCTTTGTTTCAGTGTGTGGATTATAAATTCCAGATGTGTTATTAGGCCGATGAATGGAGATGGAATGGAGTTGTTTTTTCCAAATGGTGGGGGCAAAAGTGAAGATGATGATGAGGAGTTCTTAGTGCTATGGAATGCAGAGGGCATGGTAGGTCTTTAGGAAAGCTGAGAGAGAGCATGGTTAAAGCTGTTTATGTGAAGTTTGTGTTGTAAATGGATCCTTTTTAGATTGGTGAAGAACAAAAGAAAATCCATGTGTATTAATTAAACCTATTTGATGATATTTTATTAATTTCCTAATACATTTTGCTTTCACAGTTGCGCAGGATGGATGCCAAAAATTAAGTGTATCAGGAAATGCGATTAATTGTTTTATTATATTATAGGAGTAAGGAGAGAAGAAGTTTGGCCAAGAAAAATAAAATAAAAAATATTAACCCCTTAAGGACCAAGGACGTACCTGTACGTCCTTGGTCCTGCTCTCCTGATATAACGCGGGGTTACACAGTAACCCTGCGTCATATCACGGCTGGCCCGTCGCACAATGATTTTTTTTCCGCTTCACCGTAGATTTTTGGGCAAAATTACTGACGTCATTACAAAGTAGAATTGGTGGCGCAAAAAATAAGCCATCATATGGATTTTTAGGTGCAAAATTGAAAGAGTTATGATTTTTTAAAGGCAAGGAGCAAAAAACGAAAATGCAAAAACTGAAAAAACCCCGGTCCTTAAGGGGTTAAAAAAGTGATCACTATTTAATTGAAAAGTATTACCTAAGGATTTAAAATCAGCTAATGGTTTATTGGATCATAAGCAATGCGCATTGAAGGTGATTTTTTCCAATTTTTGAATGAGCTCTGTATATTTTTGATTCTTTAACATTTTTTGTGAGAATGTGTGTTTTATGTTGAGTATTTGTACATGTCGGTATTAGAAGAGCATCGGTCCAAGAGTTCCGAGGAAAGAATGAAGTGCTTCAAATGGCGCTCACCTCCGTCACAGAAGTAGTGTGTTTGAATTAGATAAAATAAAATAAAAACCGCTTTGACACGGATTTAATATAAAAGGTAAAAAGAAGGTTTATTCCTTCAGCATGCAATACAGCGACGCGTTTCGAGGCGCGGGGACCCCCTCTTCCTCAGGCTTTCTATATTAAACCTTTAGTTTAACCTTTAACCTTTGGTTTAATATACTCCAATGTGTGGCAATAGCCTTTGTATCTAGCTATATGGAATAACCCTTTAATATCGATTCACAATTATCAGGTTTTTCCATTTATTTATTTATTTATTTACTTATTTTCCGTACCAACACCAGAGCATCTTATATGCTCAAATTGCCATAACAGTAATGTCCTGATTTGCAACAGCGGTACCCAGTTCTACTGTTGCATAGTTGATTATTAACTGTGTTTTTAATCCTGGTCATGTATCAGTATGATTTATATACTGACAATTATGTAACAAAACACTTACAACTAAGACCGGAGCTGTTTATATGTATGTTTAATTTGCAACAGAATAAGAATTACATACATATATATCTTTTCATCCATGCATAGTAATGTACTTAAGAGGTGATCATGCATGTATGTATATGTGTATGTATGTGTGTAAGCACATATATATGTATATATATAGTTTTGTTTTTTTAGATAAAATTAACACATCTATAACAATTTTTGGGAATCACCCTGCCCATTGGCACTACATTTGTCTGTTCCGTTGTAACAATTTTATCCTACCTTGTAAAAATGAGCCATACTTTATGTCCCAAACTCATTATCTCCGTCACCCATGTTCTGTGTTACACACTCTCCTCCTGCCTACCACGGATTGTTGGTCTCAGTCACACCGGGGTTTCACTTCCAGATGAGGCGCTGGCGGTGGCTGTCTCCCATCCAGTGTGCAGCCAAGGAGGTAGATGTATGAGTGGAGTGGTGACCAGCGGCCCTAACCCTTGATCTAGTACTGCAGACCTCAGATGGGAGAGCCCATACCTGTGTCCGGCATCTGCAAAATTAGTATAAGCATAACCACACATGATACTCAATATGTGCGCAACTGCATAAGTGGCAGACTATTTGCGGTTTTTGTATTTATTGCATTTTATGTAACCCTCAAAGGAATGCTCACCTGTAATGAAAATGCACTTCTTATGCATATTAGACAATGTTATGTGATGTAACTTACACATGTGAGATCTTCTTGAATTGATTTTCGTTGGCAAATGAGGTATAAATAAAGGATATCCTCGCTGCCCAATCAGAAAACCTGACGAAGAGGGGGTCCCCGCCCCTCGAAACGCGTCGCTGTATTGCATGCTGAAGGAATAAACCTTCTTTTTACCTTTTATATTAAATCCGTGTCAAAGCGGTTTTTATTTTAATTCATCTAATTCAAACACACTACTTCTGTGACAGAGGTGAGCGCCATTTAAAGCACTTCATTTGGACCGATGCTCTTTTACTAAAGTGACCATCCTTCGCATGTTGGAGCGGGTTTAGTGCTGGCTGCACTCCTCCACTCTGTGTCCCTCGGAATAGTGGGAAACAAGTGCATATTGGTGTTTTGCCCAAGGTACAACACAAAAAGGTGAGCAAACCTATCTTACCATTCTCTGGAACTTTTGCTCCTTTGGAGCCGATACTTATTGGTTTCTTTTTGTACATCTGTGAATCCACCAGTTAATTTAATTTTACTACGCTTAGATGCGCATTGTGTCTTCTCTGCTTTTTCTATATACCTGTGTTACATGTCGGTATTGTTACATGTTACTTGTGTATTGATGTCCTCATGTAAAGTGACACAGGAATACAGTCAGTTACTAGACATTCAAGGGTTAAATATGACTGAGTTAAGCTGAGGGAAAACAAAAACCCAGACTCAAAGGGGCGGTGACCAGTGACGTAGAGGAGTGGGAGGAAAAAGGTGGGGCTTATAGGGAGATTGACAGCCTTCTTCTCCTGAAACACAGTCACATTAGACTTGAAGGAAATATATATCTACTGTTCGAAATTGAGTATGTTTATAGTGCCTTCATACACAATGTGATATACCCATACATTCTATATTGCATTTATTTAAATTATACCAATTTTGAGTGGATAACTTTATAATGATAATTTAGTTTAATATGAAGATGCTGAAAAAGAAAACTGTTCTTTGGTAGCTTTGCTACTTTCAGATTATGATTGATTGTCTTGAATTTAGGAGGTTAAGAATTCAAGAGCCATGATAAGATTCCATGGTTTATGCTGAGTTGTAAATGTACTCCAAGTGATGCAAAATATGCAAAGACAGGATATATGGTGACCACACGCAGAATGAAGTTCTACTTCAATAAACCACTCGATCTGAGCAGTTGGTTCAGAAAGAAGAGTTGAATATATTCACTGAGATGTGTAAGATATCTGAAGGTGAGACATAATAAGTATGGGTACACTTTTATTACCGCCCACAAGTATGGGCCTATTGGAGTAAAGTTTTCCTTGAATCCTTGGGCAAGCCAATCAAATGTAGAATCTGTAGGCTGTAATTCAAGTGTTCAAAGTCCTAGAGCTGCCAGAGAAGGTGGCCATCATAAAGATCAGACCCACATGAAGGAAACAACCCCAGAAGCCAAGGGGACTGGATGGTGTAGAAGGCTGCCAAGGTTGCAGTGCTCCTGTCCTCCCACAATTATGGTACAAAGTGTGCAGGTGGATGGGGAAGTGTGGATCTGCTTGATTAGGTCTCTTGCAGGAACCATCAATGCATGCTGAGAGAGACCAATGGAAGAAGAAAGAGGTGGTACAGGGCAAAGACGACATCTGGAGAGTTGGTAAGAAACTGTATGCGCCAACAGCCTTGTACCCCATGGTAACATATATGGTCCTATACACTAAGCAGAAGGGAGCAATGTGTGTAGTAATGTCCGTACATTGGGTGGCCTTAGATTGAACAATGCAGAAAGAAGGTTTGTACAGACTTCATTATTTGCATCTGTTATGACCTATATAAAACAATAAAGGTACCTGACCAACACACTCCATAATCATCTTGCCTGTTTCAGAGACTATGAGTAGACTTCATCCAACTGCCTAAGGTGGACCAATATAAGTATGTCCTTGTCTAACTGTACTGATTCCCTAACCATAGATACAGTAAAGAAAACAACTAAGAACCTTGTATAATGTGTGTGGTTATATGAAATTCCTTAGATTCCCAGTGGGATGAGTAAATGTTATCTACCATAAGGTATGGGATACTTGGGGATATGAAGCTCAGAATCTGATTAGAAGGGAATAGGACTGGAGATTGCACATTATCCAAGGCTCTTATGCCCATACACATTTTTACTACTGAACCTACAGAGGAACACAAACCACACTCCAGAAGTAAACGTGCAGCCCCTGCTGGGATCCTTGACCCCCATGTGTATATTGATGCTATAGGAGTCCCAAAGGGGGTCCCAGATTAATTTAAAGCTAGAGAGCAAGTAAAAGCTGAATTTGAGTCTATAATACCCCAGATTTCCATAAACAAGAATGTAGACTGGATTAATTATATCTATTATAACCAGCAGAAATTCATAAATTTCTTAGTGGATGCTCTTAAAGATCAGACCAAACAACTAAGTACCACATCCAATATGATATTTCAAAATGGTACAGTATTAGATATGGTGTTAGCTGAAAAAGGGAAGGGGGTATGTAAAAAGTTTGGAGAGACCTGTTGCACATATTTCCCAGCCAATACAGGACCAAATGGTAAAGTAACCATAGCCATAAAAGAGAAAAATTCTGGAATCTCAGACCCTTGGGATCAATACTTGGATGTGAGGGTGGAAAAAGACTTTGGTCCAAATAGTAATAACCATATTTATAATCCTGAAAATCTTTGCCTTTGTTGTGTGTTGTGTGTTGCCTTGCTTAAAGAAGATGTGTGAGAAGGCCATTGAGAATGCCATGCCAGTGAGGACGAATTTGGACTTCGAGACTACTGATGAAGCCTATACCCCATTAGAGAGCTTAGGGATAGCATCTGACTCCATATGTGTAAAGTCCAAGGCTAAGGAGGTCCATGGACAAGCCATGGGTCATCTAAAGTACAGTGAAGCATTTGAGAATTGGGGCAGATAAGTTAGGATGACGGAAATAAGGGAAAGGTAAAAAAGTCATTTTAAGGAGGGGACTGTAATGGATGTATACATTGTGTGTATATATGTATATATATATATATATATATATATATATATATATATGTGTGTGTGCATTATAAAAAGACTATTTGACAAAGCCTATCCCCCACATTACTCTGCTCCATGCTTTCCTCCCTCCCACCATGTAAGAGGCGTTCCTGTCCTGGCCAACGCCTAGAAGCCTCCCAAAAAATCTAACGAAGAAAGCATATTTTACATGGTATGCCAAATCTATACTCACCTCCCTAGTGAGGGCAGGAACTTATGCTAATTGCAATGGTATATAACCTGGACGACTGCCTAATAAAGCTTGAAGTGTGTTAACACTAGCAATGTGTGTCTGAGTGTGATTTACTTTTGTGCATGCACTCATAATCAGTTCGGAAGGGGGCTAGATATTTACTAGGTCACTGATAAAATCCATATCAGATTTACATACTGAACATCCTACACCAAGAAAATTCTAAATTCAGGGTATTTTCTGCACTTCACTTTTAAGGGTAGGTGTCACCAGGAGTCTGTAATGACCCTGTACTAAGATATAGGTGGGAATAAAAAAATAAGACCACCCAAAAGGAAAACCCAACTTAAACCCGGGAAGGAGCACTAATGGACTGGGAGACAAAACGGAGCGGGGGGAACCCCTGGCATAGTGGCGACCCCTGCAATCAGACATCTTTTCCCCTATCCTTTGGATGGGGGCTAGGGGCGGAGTACCCCTTTAAAGAACGGGCCAATTTTCCTTTTTACGTTTTTTTGTTTTTTCCTCCTCTCCTTTTAACCCCTTAATGACGCAGGACGTATATTTACGTCCTGCGCCGGCTCCCGCGATATGAAGCGGGATCGCGCCGCGATCCCGCATCATATCGCGTCGGTCCCGGCGCTAATCAACGGCCGGGACCCGCGGCTAATACCACACATCGCCGATCGCGGCGATGTGCGGTATTAACCCTTTAGAAGCGCCGCTTCTAAAGTGAAAGTGAAAGTGACCCGGCTGCTCAGTCGGGCTGTTCGGGACCGCCGCGGTGAAATCGCGGCGTCCCGAACAGCTGATCGGACACCGGGAGGGCTCTTACCTGCCTCCCCGGTGTCCGATCGACGAATGACTGCTCCGTGCCTGAGATCCAGGCAGGAGCAGTCAAGCACCGATAATGCTGATCACAGGCGTGTTAATGCACGCCAGTGATCAGCATTAGAGATCAGTGTGTGCAGTGTTATAGGTCCCTATGGGACCTATAACACTGCAAAAAAAATGTAAAAAAAAAGTGTTAATAAAGGTCATTTAACCCCTTCCCTAATAAAAGTTTGAATCACCCCCCTTTTCCCATAAAAAAAATAAAACAGTGTAAAAAAAATAAAAAATAAACATATGTGGTATCGCCGCGTGCGTAAATGTCCGAACTATAAAAATATATCATTAATTAAGCCGTACGGTCAATGGCGTACACGCAAAAAAATTCCAAAGTCCAAAAAAGCGTATTTTGGTCACTTTTTATATCATTAAAAAATGAATAAAAAGTGATCAAAAAGTCCGATCAAAACAAAAATCATACCGATAAAAACTTCAGATCACGGCGCAAAAAATGAGTCCTCATACCACCCCATACATAGAAAAATAAAAAAGTTATAGGGGTCAGAAGATGACATTTTTAAACGTATAAATTTTCCTGCATGTAGTTATGATTTTTTCTAGAAGTGCGACAAAATCAAACCTATATAAGTAGGGTATCATTTTAACCGTATGGACCTACAGAATAATGATAAGGTGTAATTTTTACCGAAATATGCACTGCGTAGAAACGAAAGCCCCCAAAAGTTACAAAATGGCGTTTTTTTTTCGATTTTGTCGCACAATGATTTTTTTTTCTGTTTCGCCGTGCATTTTTGGGTAAAATGACTAATGTCACTGCAAAGTAGAATTGGCGACGCAAAAAATAAGCCATAATATGGATTTTTAGGTGGAAAATTGAAAGGGTTATGATTTTTAAAAGGTAAGGAGGAAAAAACGAAAGTGCAAAAACGGAAAAACCCTGAGTCCTTAAGGGGTTAAAAACCCTAACGCTATTATTTTTTCACCTACAGACCCATATAAGGGCTTGTTGTTTGCAAAACCAATTGTACTTTGTAATGACGTCTTTCATTTTACCATTTGTGGGTTTTAATTTCCTTAAAAAATTCCATGGTATTTACTAAGGTTTGCCTACATTTTGCCCTTTTCCCTATATTTTGCTTTTTTTTACACATGCTCTGATCTGTGGGGTTTTCCTCCGCTCAAATCCACCACATTTTCTGTGGAAACCTTAGTAAATTTGTTGGGTTTTTGCGAAAATGTCAGGGACACGCCCCCTTTTCTGCAACCACACCCACGTTCCTTGACGGTCTTGTGTCTTTTTCGGGTTTGCACAGTAAAATGGAGAGTTTGTTGGGGTTTTTTCAATTCTGACGCAAATTCTGGCACACAACCCGACAAAACATGCAATGCAACTGTTTCCGGACTCCGAATGTTTTGTAGTTTATTATTTTGACAACACTGCTTAAAGCACTTAGCAGGGAGAGTCTGTCATCGTGGTTGTCGATCCATCCCTTAGGGCGGATAGGCAATAGGTAGGGATAATGGCTGTGGGTTAGTTAGGGCTTCATTGTTCCCTTCCTATAAATGACAACAGGAACATGTTTTTGGAGATCACTGCCCTCTAAGTGTGGACTGAAGACAGTCTTTGATGAAAACCTACTAAACACTATACGAATCCATGATCAACATGAACAGACCCAGATTCTAGCAACTGGTACGGAGCCTTCTGACAGAAGCCAGGGTTTGGTTACTTGCTTTACAGGGCTTAACTTGAACAGGATACTGACTAGGCCTTAAACCCTTTTCTTACATGACCTAGCAGGGAGCAGACAGGTTGGGGGGGATTTATCAAAATTTCTGCAGAGGAGCAGTAGAGCAGTTTCCCATAGCAATGAGTTAAATGTATTAATGATGTAAATGAGCCTGAAAATTAACTTCTGAGAGGAATAAAAAACCAATGAATTTTATATTTGAAAATAATGAGTCAGGAAGAGAAATTCCATACTATACATTATATCCACTATAAGTACTGACCGCAATAAACATCTTTTTCATAATATATTTCATCTTACACATATTTTATCCCCTTGAGGACCGGCTGGTTTTTATGTTTTCATTCTTTAGACCTCACTTTCTTATGTCCACAACATTTTTATTTTTTTATTATTTCAACCAGTAGAACCAGTTGTACATTTTAAGGGCACCCTGGATCACATAATGTAATAAGGAACAAAAAAATTGTGCGGTGGAATAGAAATAAAATGCAATTGTGGCACGGAGTTTGGGTTTTGTTTTTAAAGAGTTTGTTATGCAGTTAAAATGTCATGTTAACTTTATTGTGAAGGTTAATAGGGTTACAGTGATGCCAAATATATATATACAGCTTTTGTTAAAATTTTTATTATATCATCACATTCTGATACCCCTAACTTTTTTTTATTTTTCTGAGTTGTGTAAGGGCTCCTTTTGATTGCAGGGCGAACTATACTGTTACGCCGAGCGCTCCGGGTCCCTGCTCCTCCCCGGAGCGCTCGCGGCGTTCTCCTCTCTGCAGCTCCCCGGTCAGACCCGCTGACCGGGAGCGCTGCACTGACATTCACGATGGGGATGCGATTCGCATAGCGGGACGCGCCCGCTCGCGAATCACATCCCAAGCCACTTACCCATCCCGGTCCCCGGCTGTCATATTCTGGCGCGCGTGGCTCCGCTCTCTAGGGCACGCGCGCGCCAGCTCTCTAAGATTTAAAGGGCCAGTGCACCAGTGATTAGTGCCTGGCCCAATCAGTCTAATTAGCTTCCACCTGCTCCCTGTCCATATAACCTCACTTCCCCTGCACTTCCTTGCCGGATCTTGTTGCCTTGTGCCAGAGAAAGCGTTTAGTGTTGTCCAAAGCCTGTGTTTCCAGACCTTCTGCTATTGCTATTGACTACGAACCTTGCCGCTTGCCCCGACCTTCTGCTACGTCTGACCTTGCCTCTGCCTAGTCCTTCTGTCCCACGCCTTCTCAGCAGTCAGCGAGGTTGAGCCGTTGCAGGTGGATACGACCTGGTTGCTACCGCCTCAGCAAGACCATCCCGCTTTGCGGCGGGCTCTGGTGAAAACCAGTAGCAACCTAGAACCGGTCCACCGACACGGTCCACACCAATCCCTCGCTGACACAGAGGATCCACATCCAGCTAGCCGAATCATAACATATACTTTTTATTTGTACCATTTTAGTGAACATGTAACTTTTTGGTCACTTTCTAAGCCCTTGACAACCCTGGATGAAAATCTACTTTATGTGCGGATGTCTGTTCCTGCTCCATGATGTACATTTTTGACACAGAGTTTTCACGGGTGCACAATCAATGCTCCATAGTAACCAGCAACCACAGAATGTAGGCGGTTAGACATGGACAGGACGTCCATCTGTCATCCAGTCAGCACTACTGTGACATGATTGTGAGATGCTGATTGGATGCTATGGCAGCCAGGGGCCTAACAAGGACTGCTAAGCCTGCCATATAAAGCCATCCATTAGAAACTTCAAGAGCAAGAAGTCTGGAACCCTACTACTCCCTTGTGGTGTCCAAGCACCAAAGGCTGTCCTGTGGGCTGTGGATCGCCTTGGGAATGCCTGTTGCACATGTGTTGGACTCACTAATTTATTGCTTACTGTGATATTGTGATTCACTGTATTATGGTATTATATGTGTACTGAACCCTTAAGAAAGGAGATGCAGAGTAACCAGGTGACCCTGGCATCACTTTTTGACAGGTATATCTTGCACCCCCCCTGTCACCACAAAAACTGGGAGTCACGATCAGGATAATTGCTAACCGTGAGCTGCTGACGCCACACCCTCATTCCTATGTTCAACAGAAAGTAAATAGAAGAGTTACGGGCTGCTGCTTTGTTAGGAATATGGACAATTTACTAGAAATGGCCCTCATGGCCATTTCTATTTAATACCTCTTCGAAAGCAAATCCATGTGGGTTAGGGTGGCTGGGAGGTAAAAAAAAAAAAGGGGGGGGCGTGGTTGAGGTAAGGAGGAGACACAAGGTGGTGAAGGAATTGTAAGAACACAAGATAATTGGGCCTCTGTATGGGTAGCTGCACATGAAACCTCCCGTGGAGCCCCCGTAAGGGAAAGAGGGCAATTGCATAGGGGAGGCAAAAAATTGCTGGAGCCCTCAGAGAGAAGGTGACAGGGCAAAAGACAAACATTGGCATGGACTCTTGGGTTGAGCAAGTTCAATAAAGTATGTGACAATGTGGTGTCCCAGCACCAAAGGCTGTCCTGCAGGTTGTGGATCTCCTCTGGCGTGTCTGCTGCTGTTGTGTTGGGTCCACTGTGAAAATGTTTACTATGTTCACTATGTTCATGCACTTTATTATATTCACTGTATTTTATGTTATTTATGTACTGTACATTTAAGAAAGAGATGCAGTAGTGACCCTGTCTGCTCAAAGGGAACCCCCAAACTCTCCTGTATATAGTGTGGGAGGGGAGGAGTTGCCCCAGTCTAGGAGTAAGGAGAGTTCTGTGCTGAGATCCAGTCTGAGCTACAGTGAGGAAAGGAGGGGGAAGACGTGTGTGGTGTATCCAGAAGGAAGCCTGAGGAAAACTCCAAATCAAATCAGCCCCGCCATTCTGCAAGAGTTCCCCATACAGTGGTAGTGAAGCCCTGGTGGGGTTTATAATTGGGCCTTGTCAGAACCCTAGTCAGTGTGGGATATCTTCAAGTCTTAAATCCCAAGTCTATATAATTCAAGTGGGTGAAAAGCACCACAAGTCCCAACAAGGCAACAGGGATCCCAAGGGTTACACTGCATCCCTTCTACTCGGCTCTGTACTGTGTGTTGTGCCATCTATATCTGCTCAGTAAAAGACAGTTATCCATAACCTGACATTGGTGTGTTTCTTACCCTCCGTGCCTGGCCGGGGAGAAGCTGTCTCCCCCTCGGACAGTTTATAGGCTAACGGTGCCCTGGCGTCATTTAGAGAAAGGCATTCAAAGAAACTAAAAAATGGACCTTACGAGGCGCTCAGGCAACCGAAGTGGAAGATATCATGACCAAAGTGATATAATTGAAAATTCTTGTTTATTGGTTAAATAAAGCAAGGTAAAACAAAGCAAAAATAAAACAATAATGCGTTTCGGGGTATGGCAACCCCTTCTTCAGATTGGAAAGGTGAATACAGTATACTGGAAATGTGGGCTTTATATATGGTTGTCAATAAAATCTAAGATTGTGGAAAGGTAAAAGGTTAGAGTTGCATGGCACATATAACGTAAATGTTTGCTCAGCTCTTTCTTCTAGATGATTCTCCATCTTGAACAGGATTTTAAAGATGATTGCCCTCTCAGCATGGACTGGGGATAGTCGTGGGTACAACCTCTCCACACTGTGCCATGATCTGCCTCAGGTTAGACCCTACCAAATGGTACTAGATTCTCTGGCAAAGCCTGCGCTTGGTTACCTGCTTCAAGTAGCTATAAAGAAGTATTTCCATCTCAACTAACATTATGTGGGGCTGGGCCCCTGATGGCGGTACTGCCCTGATGGCGGCCCTGTGCCAGAGGTTGCACCAAATAGGATCCCCATTAGTTTCACACAAACCCTGTAGTACAGAAGTATTGAAGTGTATTATACCAGGGATCAGATGATCACATGTTCAATTACCCTAGGAGAACAAAAAATTATAAATAAATAAAGTGTAAAATAAAATTCTACCCTACAAAAAAAATTTAAGGGAAAAAAACCAACGGCAATACATAATTGGTATTACTGTATCTGTAACAACCTAAGCTATAAAATGATCATGTGCGATGAATGACAAAAAACATTTTTTAAATCTTATTATAAGAAGAAAGGACGAGGTAATGGCAGAACTGCAGTTTTTTTTTTCTTCAGTTAACTCACCTCCTAAAAGAGGAATAAAAATGTATTGAGGTTTGGTCCATTAAGCTCACATTATTATCTTTATGTTAACCTCTAGGACCACATGACAGCTCCATATAAAATCCTCGGTGGGATCCTCACTGCCCAGATCTCATCTTCACAATCACTCAGAACACAGAGGAATCGGTCAGCGACTAATCTCTGGAGCCGACTCTGCACATCTCACTATATCTAAGGTAAAGACTAAATTTACAGGAAATACAAGACTGATTCACAGCAACAAAGGTAGAATGGAAACCTTAACATGTTTCATAACCATAGTTTACTAATTTAGATGTAGCAGAGCTGAAGTTGTTATTAATCTTTTTTTTTTTTTTTTTTGGGGGGGGCTACATTGTTGCTAGGATTATTAGGATGATTTAGCTCTGTGAAATCTATATGTGTTTTTATTTAGTATTTTGAGGTGGGGGCAAAAGTCTATGTTGAAATCACCTGAAGGCTAGGTTTTCACACAGTTATTTCTCTAATGTTTTTGGAAAACTTCCTTTGGCTCAAAAACTGCAATCCCAGTTTTCCAAAGAAAATGCCATAAAAACCCTGGTTGGAAACCTAACCTAGAGAGGACCTGTGTTTGTCTCTTTGTAAAAAGTAAGCTATCACCATCTATAGACAGACATCTCTCCTTTAGGAGATAAAGCCCACTTGACGGTCTAGCTATTCCACCAGATGGGCAGGGACGGCATTATACATTGTGTGCCGTGTGTGTTGTACTAATGCCCCAAAAGTGCTTTTATTCCATTGTCAGCTAGTCACAGGACCCCCGTAATGTGCCAGCATAGCCTATTATGCATATACCAGTATAATCCATCCACAGTGGCCCTGAACCACCAACAACCACACACACCAGTATTAGCCATCCACTGTGCCCTCATACCCTGATCAGCCGGCCACACTACCCCCAAACACTTATTAACCAGCCACACTACCCCCCCAAACAATTATTAACCAGCCACAGTACCCCCCAAAACGTTATTCATTAGCAACTTTGCTGCCCTATATGAGTATCAGCTAGTCACACTGCCCCATATGAATATCCACCTGACACACTGCTTCTTATTCCCTGTATACTATTATCCACTAGCTACAGTGCTGCCCCATACTGGTATTTCTTATGCATTTTTCTGCCCAATAATAAGATCATCCATCTACTGTGCCCCCTACCAGTATCACTTAGCTGGGGTGCCCCCATACCAGTACCACTTACAGTGCCCCTGTCTAGTGTATACAGAAGTGTCTCTCAATATGGTTCCAGGGAACTTGACAGTAACAAGAGCTGATGTTCCTGGTTCTGAGAATATTAGAAACAGAAGAAACACAGGGTCACCCTTTGGACTATGAAGTAGTCTAGGTGTATGGCCATGTTCCCATGGCGCTATTTGGCGCGCATTTTGGTACTTAATACATGTATATTACTTACACAGTTACATAGTACAGTTGAAAAAAGACAGATGTCAATCAAGTTAAAACCAAGGAGGGAAAGAGATGGATGAAGGAGAGGAGATGTGCTTCTATATTTCTATATACACATTATGTTATTTTGTTCTATGAATGTATCTAAGCCTGTTTTTTGTGAGCAGTTACTGAGGTAGACTGTTCCATAGATGGTAAAAAGGTTTGTCGCCCCTGAAAGATGTAACTAGAAGACGCTGAGCCCCACAGCTACATTTATAGCACTGGTCTACTCCTGAAGGACTTTATGGGCCCCTCATGCTGCTGGCACCCTCTGTATCTCCTACAGTTACATCCCAACCCTTGTCTTTTGAGGGGGTTTTACCCAGGACAGTATTTTTGCCAATTGCTATGTATGGTCCATTTATGTTCTGTGGGATATTATCTCCATATATCCAGGCAAATTACGGCAAAAACAGCAGTCAGAAACAGTGACACGGTAGTAAAGTTTAAACAGGGCTTCTCCTATTTTTATTTTAAGTATCCTGTTTGTTCAATAGGGCGGAGCTTATTTTAACATTTTGTAAACCTCCTACGCTCTATTTTGGTTCAGATATATAAAGAAAAAAAAATGAAGGCCAAATATTTACTCCATTGGTGAATATTTACTGGTAGCTTAATATCACAAGTTTTACAGGTTCCAAATAGTGAGGATCAGCATATGGCCATCACAAGCCTGAACCACAATGTATCCAGGCATCCTTTGGATAGGGGATAAGATGTCTAAGCACCTGAGTACCCCTTTAACTGGCTTGGTCTACTGAGGTTGGAAAGATGGTACAATCCGTTAGAGCTCAGATTAGCGTAAAGGAGTGAATTTAGGAAAGCTTATCGGCTTGCTGAGACTTATAGTTGATTGTGCTGTATATGTCTGATTCATCCCACACTATACTACTTGGACTTGACTAACTTGCTGGACTTGACTTGTATAATATCAATAAGAGGCTTACTGCAAGACTTTGACTTCCACCTGGGTAGTGTGGTTAACTGGTAATAGATGCGTGGTTGCTGGACTAGGCCTCAGGCCTGTCCAGAATTAAAGTTGCCCAGTTGCCTATAGCAACCAATCAGATTGGTTCTTTCATTTTGCAGAGGCCTTGTTATGTGGTGAGCCACTGCAGTGAATGGCGGGACCACGGGTGTTGCGGTGTGAGTGGTGGATATGATGCTATTAACCCCGGGGGTTGGATGGTATTAACCCCTATGTGTTCGTGACGCCAGTGTGGTTTTCGGGTTCCGAAACACCACACGCCCAGATTCTCCGCTATCCCACGGGCTAATGGTGAATAAAGAGTCCACAACCAGTTATGGTCAAACAGAGGCTTTACTGAGTAGAAGACAGGTGTAATTATCTTCACAGGTAAGGCCAGAATTCCCAGAGAGATGGCCAGTACCCAGAGGACCTCGCAGCTTGCTGGACCAATACTTGTAAGAAACGTGACTTGTAATTAGACTTGACAATGTGCAGGACTTGACCAACTTCAGTGACAGCAGACATAGACTTGTAGACTCATTGGAAACTGTAACTTTTGGGGTACTCCAGATGCTGATCACTTGACTCTAAGGCCTCTGGTGCTTGCTGCCAAAGTAAAGACTTGTTCGCAGATCAGATTGTAGGGTCTAAAAGAGCAGATGGAATCTGAGAGAATGGCAAATGGCCACCCCTTTATATACTGGGGGGCTGGACTAAAGCCCATTGGTCAAGCTGTGGGTCATAGGTTAAAGCTGGTGCTCTCTGGGAGTACAAGTTACAACAAATCATGTGACTGCATAACATAGCATGTGACAGGCTTACTCACAGGTCCTTGAGACCTCCACAGGTCCTTTATACTATCTAGACATGGGGATCCTGTCTAAGCATTAAAGGAGCATACACCACATTTATTAAACCAACAGGAGAACAAGGGGGAAACCCTGCAGGGGAGCCCCCAGGTCACTGAGGGACTCAACCTGAGAGGGCCTAAAGGTAGTACAGGACATTGTACCCGTACTGGGACATCACAAACCCCCTTGCGTAACATAAGTCGTCCATGACGTAAGGTTCTGTCAGGCTTGAGGAACGAAGTGGCCATGGAGCCATATGCAGTCCTGAGGCATTTTATGCACAAACATCCATTTCAGGCTGGTCCATACATGCTCTGTTTTGAGTTGAACAGGATTGGTGGTTATATATAACTTGTATATATATATACTGTTGTAAGGACCTTTACTATGTACTTTATAACTGGATTGTGCATTTTATAATTGACTATACACAACTGACACCTTTGACTATGCATATAATACACTATGCATTTACTGACTTGCATAAGTGTTTACTGTACATGACTAGAAATTATTTTCTAGACATTATATAACTTACTCGACTTAGAACTGTAGACTTATAGTTGCGGATTGGGTTGCCGGAGGCTCTCTGCCCAATGCCTTGGCTACTGGGGTCCCTTGGCATATAACACATCTCCCCAGAACTCTATTATTAGTTTGTGCTAGACATTTCTATGCTAGACATTTGATACAGATAACACTTTGACATTAATGTTACCTTTACTGACTACGTGCTTTAGGTGAGTTTCAGGAATATTTACTGGCCAGGAAAGTATCCTGTGCACGAACAGAATAATATATGACATTAGATACACTTGACATGTTACTTTGAGTAGACTGAGTAATGTGAGTGTTACAGCTCTACTTTATGTGACTACTTTATGTATACTTGACTTGTGCATACTGAACTATGTGTACATAAACTGTTTGTGTACACAACTGTGTTTAGTATACTTACACATATTATTAACATTTGTTTGTACTAGATGTTGGTGATGGGGGTAATATGTGCTCCTCCCGAACGTTTCAGGATAAACGCCTGTAAGGAGACAACCAAACATCATACATGACTGTACACAATGACTTTTGGTGTACAATAACTTTATACATTTTTACTTATCATTTACATTAACAACACATTGTAGGACCATAAAATTAGGACCACGACAACTCAGTGTACCTCCCTGACCATTTTTACTGAACCAAAATATATTACTTTAGAGTTCATGTACTGCTCAGTAGTTCATGTACATAAGGAGTTCATTTGTTTCGTTCAGATCAATTAGGATCTCCTACCAAAAGGATTCTCTCGGCTAATGCCGGGCACATTACTTAAAGGGGTACTCCGGTAAAAACCTTTTTTCTTTTAAATCAACTGGTGGCAGAAAGTTAAACATATTTGTAAATTACTTCTATTAAAAAATTAGCTGCTGAATACTACAGAGGAAATTCTTTTCTTTTTGGAATGCTCTCTGATGACATCACGAACACAGTTCTCTCTGCTGACTTTATTATAATAATAATACTTAATTTATTGTTGTCCTTTGTGGGATTTGAACCCAACTCCCCAGCACTGCAAGGCAGCAGTGCTAAACACTGAGCCACCATGCTGCCCTTAGCATAGATCTGCTATGCATGGTTGCTAAATTGGACAGAGATGTCAGCAGAGAGCACTGTGCTCGTGATGTCATCAGTGTTCCAAAAAGAAAGGAATTACCTCTGTAGCATTCAGCGGCTAATAAGTACTGGAAGGATCAAGATTTTTTAAAAGAAGTAATTTACAAATATGTTTAACTTTCTGCCACCAGTTGATTTAAAAGAAAAAAGGTTTTCACCGGAGTACCCCTTTAATAGAATCTCCTACAGCAAGGAGTCTCTCGGCCAAAGCCGGGCACATGACTTACAAGATTGGTTAGGTTACAAGTGGAAGAACTTTTCTTGACAAAGTCTTGTCAGGCACATATCTTAAACTGTTGCTGGAAACCTGAAACAACAAAAGTGCTAGCGCACAACAGACAGTTAGTCTCACGACCAAGTTTGGTATTTTACTGTACACAACTTAGGTAGACTTCTTTCTTTCTGGCAATATTCCAGGTGGGGTCCTAGGCTGTGAGATGTACCTAGGGTTGCAAGACTGGGCCCCTTGCATGGGGTCAATATGGGTGTCCCAGGACACATGGGACAGACTGGGATTGGGGATGGTGGGACCAACTGTAATCACCACCTGAACTGCAGCGGCTTGGGCCACAGAGGGATTTCTTGTTGGTGCCTGCTCTTCAGGCCAAACCTCCGCCACTGCAGGAGTAGGCCAAGGCACTTTCGTGGGTTAGGCCGAACCTCCCTTACAGCTGGAGTAGGCCTTGTACATGAGTTGGTGCCCAGTGATCAGGCCAAACCTCCTTGCTCATAGGAATAGGCCTGGGCACATCTGTACAGGAACCTTGACTGGAATGACTTTGATACTTGGGATTCATCGCTGGAGGATCACTTTGGACAGGTAGGGTGGGGCCAACAAATCATGTAACTGCATAACATAACATGTAACAGGCTTACTCACAGGTCCTTGAGACCTCCACAGGTCCTTCACACTATCTAGACATAGGGATCCTGTCTAAGCATTATAGGAACATACACCACATTTATTAAACCAACAGTAGAACAAGGGGAGACCCTGCAGGGGAGCTCCCAGGTCACTGAGGGACTCAACTTGACAGGGCCTAAAGGTAGTACAGGACCGTGTTCATTTTTGCAGCATACAAAATGAGTGTTGTCTCAGGCTTTTCCGAGGTAGCAGTGTGGCCCGAGGTGTTGAAAGGAAGTGTGTCTGTGCTTTAATGGGTGGAGCGACCGCTGGGTTGAAGGGAGATCATTCTCCATGCAGCTGAAGGAAATTGTAGTTTCAACCACAGCGCGCATAGAAAGGAGCCTAGCTGAGCTGTAATGGGTGGGTGGTTGATGTTTGGGAGGGAGATAAGTCATCTCCCACTTACAAACAAGTGATCCCGAGGATTGTAGTTGGAGAGAGGGCACAGAAACAGAAAATAGCCAGTTCACACAAACAAGCCAGCAGTGGAATGGGGGACACAGGACAAACCATTGACCACCAACACAAGCACGGATCCTTGGTAAGCATGTCCATTTCTGGCTGGCAGGTAATTAGTAAAGTCACCTTATGATAACCCCTTTAAAGGGGTACTCCGGCCCTAAAACATCTTATCCCCTATCCAAATTATAGGGGATAAGATGCCTGATCGCAGGGGTCCCACCGCTGTGGACCCCTGCAATCTTTCATGCAGCACCCCATTATCATCAGCCTCCGGTGATGTTTTGTCACGATACTCCTGCCCCGTGATCATGATTCATCAGACGTGGAGCGATGTTCGCTGCGGAGGCTGATGATAGCGGGGTGCTGCATGAAAGATTGCGGGGGTCCACAGCAGCTGGACACCCACGATCAGGCATCTTATCCCCTATCCTTAGGGCTGGAGTACCCCTTTAACTTACTGAAAAGTGCAAGCTGGAAGCCATGATAGGCAACACGTAGTTGCAGGATGTCCTGAACATATAGTTGAGTTGTTCCTCGAATCACTACTAGGGGTGATTGATTGTCGTTTGCAATGATTTCCCAGATCATCACACCAGCAGTATTTTATTGTTTACACCTCTACAACATCCCCACTATAGCATTATGTCCTGTCTGTTCATGTGTGAACTCATTTATAGCCTGCTCTTGTACCAGTAACTAGTAAGTATTACCCTTTTTCTGTGATTTTAAGTTAATTTTTATCCTATATTTAGTTCTAATGTTGCTGAGCATTCCTTGTTTTGTTCTGATGACAATGTTGGCTAAATCTACTTATGTGTTTCCAACAGGAGTCCAAGCATATTGAATGCAAGATGATGAGCACACAACCCAATGGAACGATGACAACGTTGGCTAATACCAAATTAACTCCATGTATAGAGTGGGAATTCTTGCAGAGGCTCTTTGCCTTCCGGCCCCCGTATATGTGGGTCATCTTCGTCTTGGGCTTCATAGAAAACTTGTTTGTCATCTCCGTCTTTGTCCTTCATAAGAGTCGCTGCACAGTGACTGAGATCTACCTGGGGAACATGGCGGCTGCTGATCTGATATTTGTTAGTAGTCTACCATTCCGGGCTTTAGATATCTCCAACAATTTGTACTGGCCATTCGGAGGCTTCATGTGCTCAACTGTCTACTCCTTGTTTCAGTTCAACCTTTACAGCAGCATCTACCTCCTTATGATGGTCAGTATTGGGAGATATCTGGCTTTGGTGAAGCCCATGTCCACAGGTCGTTTAAGAAGGCCTTGGTGGGCAAAGCTGATCTGTGGGATCATCTGGATGTTTGCAGCTGCATTAAGCGTGCCCAATGCGCTGTTCCGAAAGGTGGTGTTCATCAAAAATTTTAATATCACTAGATGTGTAATAGACAGATCATCAAATAACTGGTTTATTGCAGCAAATATAATCATAAATGTTCTCGGCTTCTTACTGCCTCTGGTTGTAATCGCCTTTTGTACGTCTCAAATGATTCATGTTTTAAGGAACATTACAAAGAAACAGTTCAAGAATGTCAACAAGCAGAGAAAAGCCACTTGGCTGGTCTTGTCTGTATTCTTGGTCTTCATAGTGTGTTGGCTCCCCTACAATATTACCCTCTTTATTAACACATTAGTTCGAGCCAATGTCTTTCTTCCATGTATGGTGAAAAATGTCAATCGTACTGTTAACAGTATCTCTGTTTACCTTGTCCTCACTAACAGCTGTATCAATCCGATCATATACAGTATGCTTGGGAATCACTTTAGGCAAAAAGCCAGAGAGGTCTTCAGGAGGCTTCTATGTAAGGGATCTGACAGACAGAGGTCATCAATTCCAACAGATGAATCATGAATCTTTCTCCATGGGATCATACAAGAACTCAATTCTGAGTATCTACGTTGGCACCTTTTGGACCCCCCTGCACCAATCCCAGCCACAGGGCATCACCAATAAAAAGGCCAGGCCTCTATCTCACCCAAGCTGTCTATCTGAGCGCCATGATAAACAGTCCTGCCTAAAAATTTGAACACAATAACAAAATATAACCCCCAAAGGTCCCTACACTGTAAAACAGCAAAAATTGTATTAAAACATTTCACCAACATAAAATAACAGTAGGCCTCTTCAACCTGGACTTCTCACAAACACATGAACCAAATGAAATAATATTATTGGGCAACACTCCTACCTACTAGCTCCAAATACTGCCGCACACTGTGTGACTCTTATACTGCAATGTTTATATATATATATATATATATATATATATATATTCTATATTAATGCCTAATGCCTACTGTTCCCACATAACCACTGTATCCCCATTTATGATTATCTTTCACTGTGCCCCCCCCCCAAGTATATAGTAACTCCCACTGCCCACTGTGTCCCCTGAAGTATATAGTAACTCCCACTGTGTCCCCCGAAGTATATAGTAACGCCCACTGTGTCCCCTGAAGTATATAGTAACTCCCACTGTGTCCCCTGAAGTATATAGTAACTCCCACTGCCCACTGTGTCCCCTGAAGTATATAGTAACTCCCACTGTGTCCCCCGAAGTATATAGTAACGCCCACTGTGTTCCCTGAAGTATATAGTAACTCCCACTGTGTCCCCTGAAGTATATAGTAACTCCCACTGTGTCCCCTGAAGTATATAGTAACTCCCACTGTGTCCCCTGAAGTATATAGTAACTCCCACTGTGTCCCCTGAAGTATATAGTAACCTCCACTGTGTCCCCTGAAGTATATAGTGACTCCCACTGTGTCCTCTGAAGTATATAGTAACTCCCACTGTGTCCCCCGAAGTATATAGTAACGCCCACTGTGTCCCCTGAAGTATATAGTAACTCCCACTGTGTCCCCTGAAGTATATAGTAATGCCCACTGTGTCCCCTGAAGTATATAGTAACTCCCACTGTGTCCCCTGAAGTATATAGTAACGCCCACTGTGTCCCCTGAAGTATATAGTAACTCCCACTGTGTCCCCTGAAGTATATAGTAACTCCCACTTTGTCTCCTGAAGTATATAGTAACTCTCACTGTGTCCCCTGAAGTATATAGTAACTCCCACTGTGTCCCCTGAAGTATATAGTAACTCCCACTGTGTCCCCTGAACTATATAGTAACTCCCACTGTGTCTCCTGAAGTATATAGTAACTCCTGCTGTGTCCTCTGAAGTATATAGTAACGCCCACTGTGTCCCCTGAAGTATATAGTAACTCCCACTGTGTCCCCTGAAGTATATAGTAACTCCCACTGTGTCCCCTGAAGTATATAGTAACCTCCACTGTGTCCCCTGAAGTATATAGTGACTCCCACTGTGTCCTCTGAAGTATATAGTAACTCCCACTGTGTCCCCCGAAGTATATAGTAACTCCCACTGTGTCCTCTGAAGTATATAGTAACTCCCACTGTGTCCCCTGAAGTATATAGTAACTCCCACTGTGTCCCCTGAAGTATAAAGTAACGCCCACTGTGTCCCCTGAAGTATATAGTAACTCCCACTGTGTCCCCTGAAGTATATAGTAACTCCCACTGTCTCCCCTGAAGTATATAGTAACTTCCACTTTGTCTCCTGAAGTATATAGTAACTCTCACTGTGTCCCCTGAAGTATATAGTAACTCCCACTGTGTCCCCTGAAGTATATAGTAACTCCCACTGTGTCCCCTGAACTATATAGTAACTCCCACTGTGTCCTCTGAAGTATATAGTAACTCCCACTGTGTCTCCTGAAGTATATAGTAACTGCCCCTGTGTCCTCTGAAGTATATAGTAACGCCCACTGTGTCCCCTGAAGTATATAGTAACTCCCACTGTGTCCTCTGAAGTATATAGTAACGCCCACTGTGTCCTCTGAAGTATATAGTAACTCCCACTGTGTCCCCTGAAGTATATAGTAACTCCCACTGTGTCCTCTGAAGTATATAGTAATTCCCACTGTGTCCTCTGAAGTATATAGTAATTCCCACTGTGTCCTCTGAAGTATATAGTAACTCCCACTGTGTCCCCTGAAGTATATAGTAACTCCCACTGTGTCCCCTGAAGTAAATAGTAACTCCCACTGTGTCCCCTGAAGTATATAGTAACTCCTACTGTGTCCCCTGAAGTATATAGTAACTCCTGCTGTGTCCCCCTGAAGTATATAGTAACTCCCACTGTGTCTCCTGAAGTATATAGTAACTCCCACTGTGTCTCCTGAAGTATATAGTAACTCCCACTGTGTCCCCTGAAGTATATAGTAACTCCCACTGTGTCCCCTAAGGATATAGTAACTCTCACTGTGTCCCCTGAATTATATAGTAACTCTCACTGTGTCCCCTGAAGTATATAGTAACTCTCACTGTGTCCCCTGAAGTATATAGTAACTCCCACTGTGTCTCCCTGAAGTATATAGTAACTCCCACTGTGTCTCCTGAAGTATATAGTAACTCCCACTGTGTCCCCTGTAGTATATAGTAACTCCCACTGTGTCCCCAGAAGTATATAGTAACTCCTACTGTGTCCCCTGAAGTATATAGTAACTCCCACTGTGTCTCCTGAAGTATATAGTAACTCCCACTGTGTCTCCTGAAGTATATAGTAACTCCCACTGTGTCTCCTGAAGTATATAGTAACTCCCACTGTGTCCCCTGAAGTATATAGTAACTCCCACTGTGTCCCCTGAAGTATATAGTAACTCTCACTGTGTCCCCTGAAGTATATAGTAACTCCCACTGTGTCCTCTGAAGTGTATAGTAACTCCCACTGTGTCCCCTGAAGTATATAGTAACTCCCACTGTGTCCTCTGAAGTATATAGTAACGCCCACTGTGTCCTCTGAAGTATATAGTAACTCCCACTGTGTCCCCTGAAGTATATAGTAACTCCCACTGTGTCCTCTGAAGTATATAGTAATTCCCACTGTGTCCTCTGAAGTATATAGTAATTCCCACTGTGTCCTCTGAAGTATATAGTAACTCCCACTGTGTCCCCTGAAGTATATAGTAACTCCCACTGTGTCCCCTGAAGTAAATAGTAACTCCCACTGTGTCCCCTGAAGTATATAGTAACTCCTACTGTGTCCCCTGAAGTATATAGTAACTCCTGCTGTGTCCCCCTGAAGTATATAGTAACTCCCACTGTGTCTCCTGAAGTATATAGTAACTCCCACTGTGTCTCCTGAAGTATATAGTAACTCCCACTGTGTCCCCTGAAGGATATAGTAACTCTCACTGTGTCCCCTGAAGTATATAGTAACTCCCACTGTGTCCCCTGAAGTATATAGTAACTCCCACTGTGTCCCCTAAGGATATAGTAACTCTCACTGTGTCCCCTGAAGTATATAGTAACTCTCACTGTGTCCCCTGAAGTATATAGTAACTCCCACTGTGTCTCCCTGAAGTATATAGTAACTCCCACTGTGTCTCCTGAAGTATATAGTAACTCCCACTGTGTCCCCTGTAGTATATAGTAACTCCCACTGTGTCCCCAGAAGTATATAGTAACTCCTACTGTGTCCCCTGAAGTATATAGTAACTCCTGCTGTGTCCCCCTGAAGTATATAGTAACTCCCACTGTGTCTCCTGAAGTATATAGTAACTCCCACTGTGTCCCCTGAAGGATATAGTAACTCTCACTGTGTCCCCTGAAGTATAAAGTAACTCCCACTGTGTCCCCTGAAGTATATAGTAACTCCCACTGTGTCCCCTGAAGTATATAGTAACTCCCACTGTGTCCCCTGAAGTATATAGTAACTCTCACTGTGTCCCCTGAAGGATATAGTAACTCCTGCTGTGTCCCCTGAAGTATATAGTAACCCCCACTGTGTCTCCTGAAGTATATAGTAACTCTCACTGTGTTCCCTGAAGTATATAGTAACTCCCACTGTGTCCTCTGAAGTATATAGTAACTCACACTGTGTCCCCTGAAGTATATAGTAACTCCCACTGTGTCCCCTGAAGTATATAGTAACTCCCACTGTGTCCCCTGAAGTATATAGTAACTCCCACTGTGTCCCCTGAAGTATATAGTAACTCCCACTGTGACTGTTGAGACACAATTAGCTCCTAGCAGGCTATAACTACCCCTCCCCCTTACTACAATAAATACTTAAATAATAACTGACACAACAACAATTTAACTTTTCCGTGGGTGGGGATCGGCCACAGCTTTATTTATAAAATTACTTATATAAATAACAATTTAACTGTAACAAAGACACCGATTGGCTTCTTACCAACCCGAGAGGTGCTGCCACACCGTCCTGTGTGGAGGTCTACCCCGGGTTGACCCCGCTTTCACCGTCTTCTTACCGCCAAGCTGTGACTTACAATAAACAAAGATACAAAAAGGGAGGAAGGGAGGGCAAAACTCCGGGTCCTGGGCAGATTGAGGGGGGAAGGGAGGCACCACAGCTATAAATACCCAGGGGAGGGCCTCTGAAAGCCCGGGAAACTATTAAACCCCTGATTGGTGCACTCCTTCCCCCCCCCCCACCCATGGGACATACCACTATAGTTACCAACAAGTCTTACAGGCGGGGGAGGGGGCTAAAAACCTTGCCTGTACATTTCTTAACCCCTTAACTGCTCACCAGTCAGGGGGCAAGCTAGTTATGCACAGCTTGCCCCTCCAGTCCCCTGAAGTATATAGTAACTCTCACTGTGTCCCCTGAAGTATATAGTAACTCCCACTGTGTCTCCTGAAGTATATAGTAACTCCCACTGTGTCCTCTGAAGTATATAGTAACTCCCACTGTGTCCTCTGAAGTATATAGTAACTCTCACTGTGTCCCCTGAAGTATATAGTAACTCCTGCTGTGTCATCTGAAGTATATAGTAACCCCCAATGTGTCCCCTGAAGTATATAGTAACTCCCATTGTGTCCCCAGAAGTATATAGTAACTCCTACTGTGTCCCATGAAGTATATAGTAACTCCTGCTGTGTCCCCCTGAAGTATATAGTAACTCCCACTGTGTCTCCTGAAGTATATAGTAACTCCCACTGTGTCCTCTGAAGTATATAGTAACTCTCACTGTGTCCTCTGAAGGATATAGTAACTCCTGCTGTGTCCCCCGAAGTATATAGTAAAGCCCACTGTGTCCCCTGAAGTATATAGTAACTCCCACTGTGTCCCCTGAAGGATATAGTAACTCCCACTGTGTCCCCTGAAGGATATAGTAACTCTCACTGTGTCCCCTGAAGGATATAGTAACTCCTGCTGTGTCCCCTGAAGTATATAGTAACTCCCACTGTGTCCCCTGAAGTATATAGTAACTCTCACTGTGTCCCCTGAAGTATATAGTAACTCCCACTGTGTCCTCTGAAGTGTATAGTAACTCCCACTGTGTCCCCTGAAGTATATAGTAACTCCCACTGTGTCCCCTGAAGTATATAGTAACTCCCACTGTGTCCCCTGAAGTATATAGTAACTCCTGCTGTGTCCCCTGAAGAATATAGTAACTTTCACTGTTCGCCCCTAAAACTCGCTGATAGACATAAAATAATGCACCCAGAGAGAAATGTTGAAATGCTGCGATACTCCACATGTGAAGTTATATCTAAGGCACTTTTGTACTTGATCACAGATTGGGTCTGATTAGATACAGTGTCTTGCCACAAGAAGAAATGAAAATGCAGGCTTGAGGCCTCCAGGTGTCCTGGATACTGGATCTGAGGTGGCTGTGCTTGGATGTGCCTCAGCAAAGGTCTGGTGTAAGAGAGAGATTGTAATGGCTGCCCCTCTTATAAAGGGGGGCAGAGCAAGACACCCATTGGTCAAGCTGCAGGTCACCTGGTTAGCTGGTGCTCTCTGGGTAACATAACATATCATTTGAACATAACAGGTGATACCTTCAAAGGTCCTTAAAGGGGTACTCTGGTGGAAAACTTTCTTTTTTTAATCAACTGGTGCCAGAAAGTCAAACAGATTTGTAAATTACTTCTATTAAAAAAATCTTAACCCTTCCAGTACTTATTAGCTGCTGAATACTAGAGAGGAAATTCTTTTCTTTTTTTGAAGACAGAGCTCTCTGCTGACATCACGAGCACAGTGCTCTCTGCTGACATCATGACCACAGTGCTCTCTGCTGACATCTCTGTCCATTGTAAGAACTGTCCAGAGTAGGAAAAAATCTCCATAGCAAACATCTGCTACTCTGGACAGTTCCTAAAATGGACAGAGATGTCGGCAGAGAGCACTGTGGTCATGACGTCAGCAGAGAGCACTGTGTTCCAAAAAGAAAAGAATCTCCTCTGTAGTATTCAGCAGTGATAAGTACTGGAAGGCTTAACATTTTTTAGTAGAAGTAATTTTCAAATCTGTTTAACTTTCTGGCACCAGTTGATAAAAAAAAAAAAAAGGTTTTCCACCGGCGTACCCCTTTAACCCCTTCCTGACCTATGACATACCTGTACGTCATGAGTGGGAAGGTGTGCCCGACCCATGACATACAGGTACGTCATGAACATTTTTGCAGCTACTCGCGGCATCCCGCAGCGCCCGGTAAGATGGTGGCTATCACTGATAGCCAGCCATCTTACCATGCGACCACGGGGGGTTTCATCCCCCCCCCCCAGCGATCGCTGCTATCAGCTGGTCAAATCTGACTAGCTGATAGCAGTGTTTCACTGTGAGAATACTTAGCAGCGCGGTGTGTGAGTCGGGATCACGGGGATCGGGACACACACCGCTCTGCTAAGTGTCCCTTACCCGTCCCCCGGCATCACTTACCCGGCCATGCGGTGTCCCGAGCGTTCCCGCTGCGAGCGGCGTCCTCCAGGCGGTCCCGGGGGTGGTGCGTCCCCGGCGGTGAGTTTGCAGCAGCAGGGCGGCATCTTCATTGGCAGCAGTGAGATCGCCGTATAGCGATCTCACTGCTGCCTCTGGGAGTTTCAAAACTGCAACTCCCAGCATGCCCAGACAGCCTTTGGCTTTCTGGGCATGCTGGGAGTTGTAGTTTTGCAACATCTGGAGGTCCACAGTTTGGAGACCACTGTATAATGGTCTCCAATCTGTGCTCTTCCAGATGTTGCAAAACTACAAATCTCAGCATGCTCAGTCTGTCCAGGCATGCTGGGAGTTGTAGTTCTGTAACATCTGGAAGAGCACAGATTGGAGACCATTATACAGTGGTCTCCAAACTGTGGACCTCCAGATGTTGCAAAACTACAACTCCCAGAATGCCTGGACTGCCCAAGCATGCTGGAAGTTGTAGTTCGGCAACATCTGATCCTTCAGATATTGCCGAACTACAACTTCCAGCATGCCTGGGCAGTCTGGGCATGCTGGGAGTTGTAGTTTTGCAACAACTGGAGGCACACTAGTTGGGAAACATTGTCCTTTTCCTACCTCAGTGCCTCCAGCTGTTGCAATTGTTGCAAAACTATAACTCCCAGCATGCACTGACAGACCATGCATGCTGGGAGCTGTAGTTTTGCAACAGCTGGAGGCACACTGGTTTGGAAACACTAAGTTTGGTTGTAAAACACTTGAAAGTTTATTACTTAACTCAGTGTTTCCAAACCAGTGTGCCTCCAGCCTTTGCAAAACTACAACTCCCAGCATGCACGGACAGCCAAAGGGCATTCTCGGAGTTTGCAACAGCTGGATGTTTGCCCCCTCCCCCCAATGTGAATGTACAGGGTACACTCACATGGGCGGAGGTTTACAGTGAGTGCTGCAAGTTTGAGATGGCGCAAATTTTGCGCTGCAGCTCAAAATTCCAGCGGCAAACTTGCAGTGAACCTCTGCCCATGTGACTGTACCCTAAAAACACTACACTAACATTAACCTAAAACAAAAAGTAAAAAACACTACATATACACATACCCCTACACAGCCCCCCTCCCCCAAAAAAATGAAAAACGTCTGGTACGCTACTGTTTCCAAAACGGAGCCTCCAGCTGTTGCTAAATAACAACTCCCAGTATTGCCGGACAGCCATTGACTGTCCAGGCATGCTGGGAGTTTTGCAACAGCTGGAGGCACCCTGTTTGGGAATCATTGGCATAGAATACCCCTATGTCCACCCCTATGCAAATCCCTAATTCAGGCCTCAAATGCGCATGGCGCTCTCTCACTTTGGAGCCCTGTCGTATTTCAGGGCAACAGTTTTGGGACACATATGGGGTATCGCCGTACTCGGGAGAAATTGCCTTACAAATTTTGGGGGGCTTTTTCTTCTTTAACCCCTTATGAAAAGGTGAAGTTGGGGTCTACACCAGCATGTTAGTGTAAAAATATAAATTTTTTACACTGACATGCTGGTGTTGCCCTATACTTTTCATTTTCACAAGAGGTAAAAGGGAAAAAAGACCCTCTAAATTTGTAATGCAATTTCTCCCGAGTACGGAGATACCCCATATGTGGGCGCAAAGTGCTCTGGGGGCGCACAATAAGGCCCAGAAGGGAGAGTGCGCCATGTACATTTGAGGTGATTTGCACAGGGGTGGCTGATTGTTACAGCAGTTCTGACAAACCCAAAACAATAAATATCCATATGTGACCCCATTTTGGAAACTACACCCCCCAGGGAATGTAATAAGGGGTGCAGTGAGAATTTACACCCCACTGGTGTATGACAGATTTTTGGAACAGTGGTCCGTGAAAATGAAAAATAAAATTTTTCATTTGCACAGTCCACTGTTTCAAATATCTGTCAAACGCCAGTGGGGTGTAAATGCTCACTGCACCCCTTATTAAATTCCATGAGGGGTGTAGTTTCCAAAATGGGGTCACATGTGGGGGGTCCACTGTTCTGGCACCATAGGGGCTTCCTAAATGGGACATGCCCCCCAAAAACCATTTCAGAAAAACTCACTCTCCAAAATCCCATTGTCGCTCCATCCCTTCTGAGCCCTCTACTGCGCCCACCGAACAATTTACATACGCATATGAGGTATTTCCTTACTCGAGAGAAATTGGGTTACAAATTTTAGGGTGATTTCTCTCCTTTTACCCCTTGTAAAAATTCAAAAATTGGGTCTACAAGAAAATGCGAGTGTAAAAAATGAAGATTTAGAATTTTCTCCTTCATTTTGCTGCTATTCCTGTGAAACACCTAAAGGGTTAAAACACTTACTGAATGTCACTTTGAATACTTTGGGGGGTGCAGTTTTTATAATGGGGTCATTTATGGGGTATTTCTAATATGAAGACCCTTAAAATCCACTTCCAACCTGAACTAGGCCCTGAAAAAGTACGATTTAGAAAATCTTGAGAAAAATTGGAAAATTGCTGCGGAACTTTGAAGCCCCCTGATGTCTTCCAAAAGTAAAAACGTGTAAAAATTTTTATGCAAACATAAAGTAGACATATTGTATATGTGAATCAATATGTAATTTATTTGGAATATCCATTTTCCTTTCAAGCAGAGACTTTCAAAGTTAAAAAAATGCTAAATTTTCTAAATTTTCATGAAATTTTTAGATTTTTTACCAAGAAAGGATGCAAATATCACCAATAACATAAAGTAGAATATGTCACGAAAAAACAATCTCGGAATCAGAATGATAAGTAAAAGCATTCCAGAGTTATTAATGTTTAAAGTGACAGTGGTCAGATTTTCAAAAAATGCCCAGGTCATGAAGGTGAAAATGGGCTGGGTCATGAAGGGGTTAAAGGTGCATAACATTATGCACTATATTTACAACACTATACATAACATTAGACTTACTACTATGGGGGAGACGCTGCAGGAGAGCCCCTAGGACAATGAGGGACTCAATCTGAAAGTAGTGATGTCGCGAACATAAAATTTTAGGCATCACATAGTTAGAGCCCCCCCTTTAGGCAGCCCATAGAGCCCCCCTTTAGGCAGCACATAGATTCCCCCATATTAGGCAGCACATAGTTAGAGCCTCCCTTTAGGCAGCACATAGAGCCCCCTTTAGGCAGCACATATTTAGATACCCCCTTTAGGCAACACATAGATTCCCCCATATTAGGCAGCACATAGTTAGAGCCCCCCTTTAGGCAGCACTGGTTTTATTTCACAGCCAAAAAAGGTATTTTTTTATTTTTTTATTTGAACAACTGTCACACCAAATGTGATTTGCACTAGTGTGACAATGAGCAAAAAAGGTTGCCAGCGGAGTTCCCCTTTTAAGCAGAGGTCCCCAACCTGGGTGCCTCCAGCAGTTGCAAGACACACGGACTGAACTTATAGCCCTTTTAATACTATAGTTAGTTGCTTGAAGGAAATTAAGTTTTACACCGGAGTACTCCTTTTAACCAGCGGTTCCCTCCCAACCAGGGTGCCTCCAGCTGTTGCAAGACACGTGGACTGAACTTATAGCCCTTTTAATACTGTAGTTAGTTGCTTGAAGGAACTTAAGTTTTACACTGGAGTACCCCTTTAAACCAGTGGTTCCCTCCCAACCAGGGTGCCTCCAGCTGTTGCAAGACACACGGACTGATATTTGAGCCCTAAAAAGGGCTTTTTTGGGTGCTGTCCTTAAAGCAGATGTTAGACTAGTGCTTTAGGAGTAAAGTGACCCTGAATACACCAACTAGCAGCAACCTAGCTATCCCTTCCCCTATACAGCAGGAGCAGCTTCTCTGTCCCTCCACTTTCTAAGCCTGCGGCATGCAGGTAAGGTAAAATGAAGGTAAAATGGCGTCCGTGCAGGAGGTAGGAGGGTCTGGAAGGGAGGGACTGCTGCTGATTGGCTGTAATGTGTCTGCTGACTCTGACTCACAGGGTCAAAGTTTACCGCAATGTTAAAGTATAGGGGGCGAATCGAACTTCACATATGTTCGCCCGGCGATGCGAACGCGAACATGCTAAGTTCGCCGGGAACTGTTCGCCGGCGAACAATTCGCGACATCTCTACCTGACAGGGCCTAAGTATTGTACAGGATTGTATCCCATACTGGGACATCACATCTCTAATATTGTAATCACATATACCATCATTACATTCACACACAGAAAGTTTAATTTGATTCCAATAACTTCTTCTTGGTGCGTTATATTTTGTTTTGCCTTAATTCTGAAATGTTGTAGGGGGCATCCATCTATGTTATGTCCATCATAAGTGCTATTGGTTACTGATTGCTTACTAAACTTTTTAGAGCCACAGAGCTGGTTTTACATGATTTTGGTGGAATAATAAAACATATAAATGACAACCTATAAAGTGTAATCTTCATTTTATCCTGTGGAGTGGTGATAAGCATTATTCTTGGCAAAGCACAGGATAGCTCCACTGTTCTACCCACATTGGCTGAGTCTTGCACCGATCCTTTTACTTTGTGATGTCCCAGGTTGATGTGAATTGGTGTATACTGCACCGCATACACAGATGTAGTCCACGCCAAGTGTTTCTTTAAAAAAAAACTTTCTCTGTGGAGGCACAATCCAGGTGCTACATACTGTACTCAGGCTCCAACATAGCAAAGCTTGAAACCAACTTCACCATCTGCAAGGCCAATAGCCCGGTTACTAACCGAGCCAAACCCCCTCCCCCAAATCCATCAGCACCTCCATTTTCCCTATAGATGTCATAATCGCATTGATTATGGAATATAAAGGGTCAAAGGTGAACATCAGCATGATCGCCGATTTCTGCCATTAGGAATGAGTTCCATGAGTCCCAGGCTCCCAGAACACACCCAATATGAAGCGAGCACAGCTCCTTAGGGGTTAACACTGTCTTTGCCTCTCAGGGTCCAGGTTGTACAATGTCACAACAACAAACTGGGGGCTAAGAACTGGTATAACGTCTTTGGGTAAATTCACACGAGCTTATTTCCTGTGGAATTTGCTTCCATTGACTTTGATAGGTCTGTGAAGAATTCGCAAATCTGCCACTATAACAGATTTTCCTCTGATCCACTGAAGTCAATGGTAGCAAAATCTGCAAAAAATACGCCCGTGTGAATGACCTGATGAGGAAGAAATTATAAACGGGGATCAGGAAAAAAGCTAATATATTAAACAAATTCTTCTCCACTATATTCACCATGGAAAATGAAATGCCTGGTGAAATACAGCAAGATAAGGTAAACTCCCCAGTGCAGGTCACCTGTCTAACTCAGGAAGAAGCACAGGTCACCTGTCTAACTCAGGAAGAAGTACAGTGCCGCCTACAAAAAATCTAAATAGACAAATCACCAGGTCCAGATGGCATTCACCCCCGTGTTCTAAAGGAATTCAGTAATGTAATAGATAGACCCCTATTTCGACTCTATAGTAACAGGGACTGTTCCCCAGGACTGGCGCATGGCAAATGTGGTGCCAATATTTTAAAAGGGGTAATAAAGGTGACCCTGGGAATTATAGGCTTGTTAGTTTAGCCTCCGTTGTATGTAAATTGTTTGAGGTATTTCTAAGGGATACTTTTTTGGAGTATCTTCATAAAAATAAATGTATGACCCCATATCAGCATGGCTTTATGAAGGATCGGTCCTGTCAAACTAACCTGATCAGCTTTTATGAGGAGATGAGCTTCAGATTGGACCAGGAAAAATCGCTGGATGTCGTCTATATGGGTTTTTCCAAAGCATTTGATACAGTGCCACATAAAAGGTTGGTACATAAAATGAGAAGGATGGGGCTGGGGGTGAAATGTGTTTAAGTGGGTAAGTAACTGGCTCAGTGATAGGAAACAGAGGGTGGTTATTAATGGTACTTATTCTGATTGGGTGACTGTTACTAGTGGGGACCACAGGGGTCCATCTTGGGTCCTGATCTATTTAATATATTCATTAATGACCTTGGCAAAAGCATGATGACTTTTAACTCCCAAGTTTTAGTGCCCCGGGCCCCGGAGTGTGGGTACAAAGGACCAAATCTTACAAGGAGTCACAAGTCACATGGCAGCACAAGGACAGAGCCTGGAGGTTGCATCAGTATGAGGAGACCATATAGTGGCTGAATGACTGCCTGGAGTTTGTGGCAGCATAGGGAGACCATATAGTGTCTGAATGGCACAACCTGGAGGTGGCTGAAGCATGAGAATTCCATGTAGTGGCTGAATAGCACAGCCTGGAGGTGGCATCAGGAGTCCTGAAAGTGACCCTAATGCAAGGAATTTCTGAAACTGGGGACCAGCACCTTAATTATGTTAAGCAGTATCCATGACAGCACAATGAGAGAGCCTTGAGGTGGTAGCATCAGCATGAGGAGACCATAGAGTAGCATAATTAGAGAGCCTGGAGGTGGTAGCATCAGCATGAGGAGACCATATAGTGGCACAATGACAGAGCCTGGAGGTGGTAGCATCAGCATGAGGAGACCATAGAGCAGCACAATGAGAGAGCCTGGAGGTGGCAGCATGAGGAGACCATAGAGCAGCACAATTAGAGAGCCTGGAGGTGGCAGCATCAGCATGAGGAGACCATATGGTGGCACAATGACAGAGCCTGAATGTGGTAGCATTAGCATGAGGAGACCATAGACTAGCACAATGACAGAGCCTGGAGGTGGTAGCATAGCATGAGGAGACCATAGAGCAGAACAATGACAGAGCCTGGAGGTGGCAGCAGCAGCATGAGGGCCATGCCAACTGAGGGTTGAGCCTGAGGAACCCACCGACTGTAAACTGGGGTGTTGGATGTCACTTGGGATGAAGTGGATCACCGAGTGAACCTCACTTGGGATGAAGTGGATGACCTAGTGAACCGATCAATTACGGCTGCTGGGTAGCTGGTCGTGACACAACTGCTAGCTGACACCAGGAGCTCAGACCTCTCGCTGCGACTCCGGCTGCCACACAACCCTACTCTGCTGCGACCTTTGCCTGCGCCTGATGAATTTAGGCCTCTGCCACTCCTCTGTGCACGTCCTGGCACTACTCTGCCTGACATACTTATTGCATATATGAGGGGAGTACAATATGCTTCACTACGCTTAAAACAGTATTTGTCTAGAACAGCATCAGATGTGTAATATTAGATGTAGGTATATGGTATGCACTTATGAGGGCAGAAAAATGCGCTACAGTACACTTAAAAAAAGTATCTGAGTACACCACCAGCCGGTGATTACATTTGCCTGGACTTTAACAGTATCTAGGCCCTTGACAGATTAACAGGTTTAAAATAGTACATTACTTAGGTGTAGGTATGTGGTATGCACTTATGAGGTCAGAAAAATGTGCTACAGTACACTTAAAAAGTATCTGAGTACACCACCAGCCGGTGATTACTTTTGCCTGGACTTTCACAGTATCTAGGCCCTTGACAGATTAACAGGTTTAAAATAGTACACTACATAGATGTAGGTATGTGGTATGCACTTATGAGGGCAGCAAAATGCGCTACATTACGCCTAAAAACTCAGTATTTTTGTAAAACCCCAGCCGGTGATTACTTTTGTCTGTACTTTCACAGTATGTAGGCCCTTGACAGATTAACAGGTACAAAATAGTACACTACTTAGATGTATTTATGCGGTATGCACTTATGAGGGCAGAAAAATGCACTACAGCACCCTTAAAAAAAAACATATTTTTGTAAAACACCAGCAGTACACAACAGTGCTGCAGCAAAAAAAAAAAAAAAAAAAGCTGTGTACTAGACACAAAATTGCACTCTGTTAAAGACTATTAGGAATGGACTGCTGTGTATTATACCGTCTACAGACTAGTATAACCAGCAGATATTTTTTTGTGGAACAAAGACACTGAATTGCGCTGAAAAATTATTCCTGCCTCCTCTGCTAAGGTTTATGAAGTTGAGGCAGCTTGTTGAAATGTATGAGGCAACACACAGCTATCTGCCCCTCTCTGTAATACTATGCCGAAGAAGGTGACTGGGAAGTTAATGGCTGCAGCTGCAGTAAAAATCCTTTTCAGTGAAAAAAACAATGCTCTCTGTCCACCAGAACGCTGATATGACTAGGAGGATGTTAAATGCTGCTGGACTGCGCTTTTCTCTGCTGTAACACACACAGACTCTGTGTCCTATGATCCTTCTGCAGTGTATTGTAATGAAGTGAGGAGCCGGAATTATTGCTGCCGATTATATAGCGCTGTGACATCACAGGGGTGACTGGCTGCTGATAGCCTGCATGTGATTCAGGGTCATCCCGCATACTTCCCTTCCTGTCTTGCCTTCCCTCCTTCCCAGCGTTCCTTGCCCCATGTACTGACATGTGGATCTGCCATTTTGGATGCCCTGGAGCCTGCAACGCAGTAAATGGAGTTTAATGAAGTGTTTTGCGCAATAGAATCGCAGCGATATTCGCATTCATTGCAAATAAAATGTTTACTGAAATTTGTAACGAATTTGGGTTCATCAGCTTCGATTCGCTCATCTCTAGATGTGAGATTGTATGAGGAGAATCAGTGGGTGAACATTGGTGTCCTGAACAAATAGCGGGGTGAAATTAGCATCTTGGTGGGTGATAATGTTATAAGGAAAAGGAATACTTGGTGTAAAAATATAGAAAGGATAGGCCTAGCCAGTGGGATGAATAAATGTTAACTACCGTAAGGTATGGGATACTTGGGGATATGAAGCTCAGAAGCCAATGAGAAGGGAAGTGGACTGGAGAATGCACATTATCCAAGGCTCTTATGCCCATACACATGTTCACTACCGAACCTACAGAGGAACCCAAACCCCACTCCAGAAGTAAATGTGCAGCCCCTGCTGGGAGCCTTGACCCCCATGTGTATATTGATGCTATAGGAGTCCCAAGAGGGTCCCAGATTAATTTAAAGTTAGAGATCAAGTAAAATCTGGCTTTGAGTCTATAATACCCCAGATTTTCATAAACAAGAATATAGACTGGATTAATTATATCTATTATAACCAACAGAGATTCATACATTTCTTAGTGGATGCTCTTAAAGGTCAGGCCGAACGATTAAGTGCCACATCCACTATGACATTCCAAAATCTTAGGCCATTAAATATGGGGAGACCTGCTGCACATATATATACCAGCCAATACAGGACCAAATGGTAAAGTAACCATAGCCATAAAGAAACTAGGAGACCTATTGGTAGAACTTAAAATAAAATAAAAGAATTATGGAATCTCAGACCCTTGGGATCAATACTTTGATTGGATGGTAGGGTGCAAAAAGACTTTTGCCAAAATAGGAATAACCATACTTACAATCCTGATAATCTTTGCTTTTGTTGTGTGTTGCCTTGCTTAACCCCTTAAGGACACATGACGTACTGGAACGTCATGTGTCCACTCCCGATCTATAACGCGGGGCCACGGCGTGGCCCTGCGTCATAGCGGTTCGGGCCCGGCCTCTAACAACGGCCGGGACCCGTGGCTAATAGCGCGCGGCATTGATCGCTGTGCCGCGCGCTATTAACCCTTTAGACGCGGCGTTCAAAGTTGAACGCCGCGTCTAAAGTGAAACCGAAAGCATGCCGGCTAGCTCAGTGGGCTGTTCGGGATAGCCGCGGTGAAATCGCGGCATCCCGAACAGCTGACAGGACAGCGGGAGGGCCCCTACCTGCCTCCTCGCTGTCCGATCGCCGAATGACTGCTCAGTGCCTGAGATCCAGGCATGAGCAGTCATGCGGCAGAATCATCGATCACTGGTTTCTTATGAGAAACCAGTGATCAATGTAAAAGATCAGTGTGTGCAGTGTTATAGGTCCCTATGGGACCTATAACACTGCAAAAAAAAAGTGCAAAAAAAAAGTGAATAAACATCATTTAACCCCTTCCCTATTAAAAGTTTGAATCACCCCCCTTTTCCCATAAAAGAAAAAACACAGTGTAAATAAAAATAAAAATAAACATAAATGGTATCGCCGCGTGCGGAAATGTCCGAATTATAAAAATATATCGTTAATTAAACCGCACGGTCAATGGCGTGCGCGCAAAAAAATTCCAAAGTCCAAAATAGTGCATTTTTGGTCACTTTCTATATCATGAAAAAATGAATAAAAAGCGATCAATAAGTCCTATCAATGCAAAAATGATACCGTTAAAAACTTCAGATCACGGCGCAAAAAATGAGCCCTCATACCGCCCCATACACGGAAAAATAAAAAAGTTATAGGGGTCAGAAGATGACAATTTTAAACGTATAAATTTTTCTGCATGAAGTTATGATTTTTTCCAGAAGTGCGACAAATTCAAACCTGTATAAGTAGGGTATCATTTTAATCGTATGGACCTACAGAATACATATGAGGTGTCATTTTTACCGAAAAATGTACTACGTAGAAACGGAAGCCCCCAAAAGTTACAAAATGGCGTTTTTTTTTTCAATTTTGTCTCACAATGATATTTTTTTCCCGTTTCACCGTAGATTTTTGGGCACAATGACTGACGTCATTACAAAGTAGAATTGGTGGTGCAAAAAATAAGCCATCATATGGATTTTTAGGTGCAAAATTGAAAGAGTTATGATTTTTTAAAGGCAAGGAGCAAAAAACGAAAATGCAAAAACGGAAAAACCCCCGGTCCTTAAGGGGTTAAAGAAGATGTGTGAGAAGGCTGCCGAGAATGCCATGCCAGTGAGGATTAATTTGGACTTCGAGACTACTGATGAAGCCTATTCCCCATTACAGAGCTTAGGGACAGCATCTGACTCCATATGTGTAAAGTCCAAGGCTAAGGAGGTCCATGGACAAGCCATGGGTCATCTAAAGTACAGTGAAGCATTTGAGAATTGGGGCAGATGAGTTAGGATGATGTAAATTAGGGAAAGGTAAAAAAGTCATTTTAAGGAGGAATTTTAATGGATTTATATATGTGTGTGTGTATATATATATATATATATATATATATATATATATATATGCATTATAAAAAGACTATTTCACAAAGCCCATCCCCCATGTTACTCTGCTCCATGCTTTTCCCCCTCCCACCGTGTAAGAAGAATTCCTGTCCTGGCCAACGCCTAGAAGCCTCCCAAAAAATCCAACAGAGAAAGAATATCTTATATGGTATGCCAAATCTATATTCACCTCCCTAGTGAGGGCAGGAACTTATGCTAATTGCAATACTATATAACTTGGACAACTGCATAATACAGCTAGAAGTGTGTTAACACTGACAATGTGTGTCTGTGTGTGATTTACTTTTGTGCATGCACTCATAATCAGTTCAGAAGGGGGCTAGATATTTACTAGGTCACTGATAAAATCCATATCATATTTACATACTGAACATCCTACAGCAAGAAAATTCTAAATTCAGGTTATTTTCTGCACTTCCATTTTAAGGGTAGGTGTCACCAGGAGTCTGTAATGACCCTGTACTACGATATAGGTGGTAATAAAAAAAAAAAAGAACACCCAAAAGGAAAACCCAACTTAAACCCGGGGAGGAGCACTAATGGACTGGGAGCAAACGGAGCGAGGGGAACCCCTGGCGTAGTGGTGCCTTAAAGGGGATTTTAGTGGCCCTTCTGGATGGAGTAGAGGAAAATTTGGGTTAGAGGAGGAAAGGGAAAATAATGGGGGTATAAGGGTTAATTTGCCACTGCTCCTTTAAGGGACAACAGCAGGTGTCCTGAAAGTGGGGTGAAAGGGAGGTCATCTGGAGGGGAGGGGGGGGGAGTGTATAAAGGGAAGTGCTCTGGGGTTGTACTCACCAGTTGGCGTCTGGAAGCAGAAGGTAACGCCCGCCCACCCCTTTTTTCTGGTAGGTTGGGTTGTGCTCGGTAGTGAGGCGTATGAAAGGGTCCTGGGGGAGGTAGTGGTTTGAGATTGTTCAATTGGGCCTCCTGGTGGTGGTACTGGGCCTCAGGAATTCGAGGGATTGTGCAGAAGGTTACCTGGGTGCCCCTGGGCCAGGTGGTCGCGACAAGGGGTAAGACCATGGTGCACATGTCTGGTTGGGGGAGGGGAGTGCCCTATAGGGCCCCTTCAGGGCAATGGGGTTAAGTTCAGTGAACTTTGGTTATGTTTAAATGTATAAGATATTTAACTGTTATTTATTGGTTGTTAAATAAACGGGCCACACGGCCCATTCTTTCCACAACATGTGTAAGTGTCATTTTTGGGAAAGGGGGGTTATATTCGGTTGGGAGTGGGTTTAGAGCAGGAAGGGATGTATTTAAAATCGCATCCAGTCATGAGAAATACACTACAGAGGAACTATTAATGTTCTCAAAACCAAATCCACTATGAACAGGTTAGTATAAAACATAGCTTTTATTACTATCATTATTAACTCCTTAAGGACAAAGACCATTTTGACCTTAAAAAGGTACCATTCCAAAGGTGCCGGGGATCACATTCCGCAGAGCCCCAACTCTAAGGGGAATGATCGCCCCGAGCAGATTAAAGCGACATACCTCCAAACAAGACCAGGATTCAGATGCCAAGAAAGGAGCATACGGATGTAATACACCAAGATGCATGTGCTGCCAGACCATCCGACATGGAGAAACATCATTCCCGAGCACCAACACAGGGAAAGTATTCCCAATAAAGAAACACCTCACATGTCAATCCAAGTAGATCGTATACCTGATTGAATGCGAATGCAACAAACAGTATGTGGGAGAACAATACAACCATTACATACAAGACCGAACCAACACCGGGCCAATATCAAAAAGAGTTACCAACTTCACGGCCACTCACGCCACTGCAGCAGGTATCACCCCAAAAAACAACAACCCTATATCAATCACTCCGATTGACCAGGTACCAGAACATCTAACAAACAGATTTGAAGCCCTGGTAAAAAAGATGTTCTGGATCTACAACCTAGGATCATTACAACCACGAGGCCTGAATGAGATGACGGAACTTATCCACTAAAAAGCATCCCACTGGTAAATTCAGGGCCTCCCCTGACTCCCCCATACCCCGAGGAAACGATCGCCCCCCCCCCCCCCCCCCCGGTGCGCGCACAGGACCTTAGCGCTGCCCAAATTGTGCACTACCTCTATACCAGCCGTACACTCCGGAATAAAACCCCTGTCACCCCTCAAGTACGGCACGGTATCTTCATGAGTGCCTGCGGCCACTTGCCTGTCATCTGGTGCACACGGCATCCCGGCAATGTTCCGCATGCGACTATCTGCAACATCACTGTAATAAGACTCTTATTTCCACAATGTCAGATGTCTTGCAATTGTTTTACACAGCATGCATTGTTTGTTTGTCTGTTTGCTTACACTGGCTAATACACGTGTCAGCTATGATGTCATCTGACCTGCCCACAGGTCTGTATGTATATAAGACATGCATGGCTCATGTATCCCCACCTGACCTGAGGAAGAGGGGAGCACGTCCCCTCGAAATGCGTTGTCTAGCCATTTCTCTGTTCAAATAAAACGCTATTTTACCATTATCTGAAGCTCAGCATCTCTAATTTACCACAACGTCCCAGCAATTGCCAGAAAGTGTCGTTTTTCTCCAGCCTCACAAAGTGTGTGGATACCTACTCCACCCCTAGACATCTTATCCCCTAACTTATCCCCTACCCTAAAGGATAGGGGATAAGATGTCTAATTGCGGGGGATCCCAGCAGCACCCCAGTCATCTGGTGCATGTAGTGAACTTTGCTCCGTGTCTGATGACTAGCGATGTGGCGCCAGATGATTGTGACATCACTGGCACGCCCCCTCCCATAGACTTGTATTGAGGGGCGTGGAGTGACGTCACAAGCCTCTGGCACTGCAGCTGGCATTCTAAACGAATGTCGGGTGCTGCAGGGAGATCACGGGGGGGGGTCCCAGCTATGGGACCCCTGCAATCAGACATGCTATCCCCTATCCTTTGGATGGGGGCTGGGGGCGGAGTACCTCTTTAAGTACCGGGCTAATTTTCATTTTTATGTTTTTGTTTTTTTCTCCTCTCCTTTTAAAATCCCTAACTCTTTTATTTTTTTATCTACAGACCCATATAAGGGCTTGTTGTTTGCAAAACCAATTGTACAGGGTGAGTGATTTATATGGATACACCTTAATAAAATGGGAATGGTTGGTGATATTAACTTCCTGTTTGTGGCACATTAGTATATGTGATGGGGGAAACTTTTCAAGATGGGTGGTAATCATGGTGGCCATTTTGAAGTCGGCCATTTTGAATCCAACTTTTGTTTTTTCAATAGGAAGAGGGTCATGTGACACATCAAACTTATTGGGAATTTCACAAGAAAAACGATGATGTGCTTGGTTTTAACGTAACTTTATTCTTTCATGAGTTATTTACAAGTTCCTCTTTGTTTACAGCCATTGACATGTCGCCGAGGTTAACACGTGAGGAGCGGATAGAAATTGTGTTGATGTCTGGTGAACGCAGTAACCGGGTCATTGCAGCAGATTTCAATGCAGGACACCCTACGAGACCACCCATTTCCCATGCTACAGTTAGCAAACTGCTTGCTAAGTTTCGTGAAACTGGTTCAGTGTTGGATTTGCCAAAATGTGGACGCATGAAATCTGTCACTAATGAAGAAACATCAATGGCTGTCCTAGCTTCATTCAGCAAGAGCCCACAGCGTAGCACTCGCCACACTGCCCCAGCACTTAGCAGGGAGAGTTTGTCATCGTGGTTGTCGATCCGTCACTTAGGGTGGATAGGCAATAGGTAGGGATAGTGGCTGTGGGTGAGTTAGGGCTTCACTCTTCTCTGCCCATATGTGACAGCAGGAACATGTTTTTGAAGATCACTGCCCTCTCATAGTGGACTGGAGACAGTCTTTGATGGAAACCTACTAAACACTATACGATGCCATGATCAACATCAACAGTCCCAGATTCTAGCAACTGGTACAGAGCCTTCTGACAGAAGCCAGGGCTTGGTTACTTGCTTTACAGGGGTTAACTTGAACAGAATACTGACTAGGCCTTAAACCCTTTTCTTACGTGACCTAGCAGGGAGCAGACAGGTTGGGGGAGATTTATCAAAAGATTTATCAAAGGAGCAGTAGAGCAGTTTCCCATAGCAATGAGTTAAATTTATTAATCATGTAAATGAGCCTGAAAATTTACTTCTGAGAGGAATAAAAACACAATGAATTTTTTATTTGAAAATAATGAGACAGGAAGAGAAATTCCATACTATACATTATATCCACTATAAGTACTGACCGCAATAAACATCTTTTTCATAATATATTTCATCTTACACATATTTTATCCCCTTGAGGACCGGCTGTTTTTTATGTTTTCATTCTTCACACTTCACTTTCTTATGTCCACAACATTTAAAAAAAAATTTTTTTCAAGCAGTAGAACCGACTGAGGGCTGATTTAAATTTTTTTATTTTTTTTTGGAACAGTTGTACGTTTTAAGGGCACCCTGGATCACATAATGTAATAAGGAACAAAAAAAATTGTGCGGTGGAATAGAAATTAAATGCAATTGTGGCACGGTGTTTGGGTTTTGTTTTTAAAGAGTTTGTTATGCAGTTAAAATGTCATGATAACTTTATTGTGAGAGTTAATCGGGTTACAGTGATGCCAAATATATATATATATATATATATATATATATATATATATATATACAGCTTTTGTTAACATTTTTATTATATCATCATATTCTGATACCCCTAACTTTTATTTTATTTTTCTGAGTTGTGTAAGGGCTCCTTTTGATTGCAGGGCGAACTATACTTTTTATTGGTACCATTTTAGTGTACATGTAACTTTTTGGTCACTTTCTAAGCCCTTGACAACCCTGGATGAAAATCTACTTTATGTGCGGATGTCTGTTCTTGCTCCATGATAAATAAAGCCATCCATTACAAACTTCCAGAGCAAGAAGTCTGGAACCCTACTACTCCCTTGTGGTGTCCCAGCACCAAAGGCTGTCCTGTGGGCTGTGGATCGCCTTGGGAATGCCTGTTGCACATGTGTTGGACTCACAACTTTATTGTTTACTGTGATATTGTGATTCACTGTATTATGGTATTATATGTGTACTGAACCCTTAAGAAAGGAGATGCAGAGTAACCAAGGGACCCTGGTGTCACGTTTTGACAGGTATATCTTGCACCCCCCGTGTCACCACAAAAACTGGGAGTCACGATCAGGATAATTGCTAACCGTGAGCCGCTGACGCCACACCCTCATTCCTATGTTCAACAGAAAGTAAATAGAAGAGTTACGGGCTGCTGCTTTGTTAGGAATATGGCCAATTTACTAGAAATGTCCCTCATGGCCATTTCTATTTAATACCTCTTCGAAAGCAAATCCATGTGGGTTAGGGTGGCTGGGAGGTGAAAAAAAGGGGGGGGCGTGGTTGAGGTAAGGAGGAGACACAAGGTGGTGAAGGAATTGTGAGAACACAAGATAATCGGGCCTCTGTATGGGTAGCTGCACATGAAACCTCCCGTGGAGCCCCCGTAAGGGAAATAGAGCAATGGCACAGGGGAGGCAAAAAATAGCTGGAGCTCTCAGGGAGAAGATGAAAGGGCAAAAGACAAACATTGGCATGGACTCTTTGGTTGAGCAAGTACAATAGAGTATGTGACAATGTGGTGTCCCAGCACCAAAGGCTGTCCTGCGGGTTGTGGATCTCCTCTGGCGTGTCTGCTGCTGTTGTGTTGGGCCCACTGTGAAAGTGTTTACTATGTTCACAATGTTCATGCACTTTATTTTATTCACTGTATCTTATGTTATTTATGTACTGTACTTTTAAGGAAGAGATGCAGTAGTGACCAGGTGACCCTGTCTGCTCAAAGGGAACCCCCAAATTCTCCTATATATAGTGTAGGAGGGGAGGAGTTGCCCCAGTCTAAGAGTAACCACTCCTGGAAGAAGGACGCAAGTCCGAAACGGACATAGGGGTGGACGTCTCTCTGTTGCACTTTCTGCTTGCACATGTAGGTATTTTGCTGCTGTGATCCTGCGCTTGTAGTGTACTTTAGCACTTTATGTATATACAATGATGGACTGAATCTGGATACAGCACTGTATTTTTGTATTTTTGTTAGGCTGCTATATAGATATATATTACCTTGAGGTGCTATGCTGGCATTTCTAGCAGCTTCTATATGAGAGATGTTCCTTATTTGTCAGACGCCAATCCTGTTTTTATTGTAATTTTAATTAATAAACATTATTTGCATTCACGCTGTTGTCTGCCACAGTTTCTTTGCTATATAGGTTTGTGTATTCGTGTTTCCTGTATTGGCAGCATAGATATGTCCATACACACATAGCCTTAGGAGTACCTTAGGGACGTAATAAAAAGTTCCCCCCCCCCCCCCCTATACTAGGCTTTTTACTGTGTTCTGTTGGTGTACCAGTCTAAAAGTAAGGAGAGTTCTGTGCAGAGATCCAGTCTGAGCTACAGAGTGTAAAGGAGGGGGAAGATGTGTGTGGTGAATCAAGAGAGAAGCTTGAGGAAAACTCCCAGCTATTCTGCAAGAGTTCCCCATACAGTGGTAGTCAAGCCCTGGCGGTGTTTATAATTGGGCCTTGTCAGACCCTAGTCAGCATGGGATATCTTCAAGTCTTTAATCTCAAGTCTATATAATTCAAGTGGGTTAAAAGTACCACAAGTCCCAGCAAGGCAACAGGGATCCCAAGGGTTACACTGCATCCCTTCTTCTCTTCTCTGTACTGTGTGTTGTGTCATCTACACCTGCTCAGTAAAAGACAGTTATCCATAACCCGACGTCGGTGTGTTTCTTAACTTCCATGCCTGGCCCAGGAGAGGCTGTCTCCACCTCGGACCGTGTACAGGCTAATGGTGCCCTGGCGTCACAAAGTGATAAGAATTCCTTGCACCCCCATGTTACCACAACAGGACTCCATTAAGAGCAAGGGACAGGGTGGTATCATAATGGCAGGTAAGAAACAAGACCATAGCCACACTAGTCGGTGGTGGCCCCTGAACAAAAAATCTGTTGCAGACTAGTGTAAATGCTGTCTCGGGTTATTACACAGTGTAGTGTAAACACTGCCCCTAGTCCGTTCATAGTCAAAAGTAAATACTGCCCCCAGTCAGAACACAGTCTAGTGTAAACGGTGCCCCCCAGTCAGTACAAAATGTAGTGTAAATACTCGTCCCAGTCAATGCACAGTCAAGTGTAAGAGGCTCTGTTTCGGGAAGGGGGGCACAATGTGCTAGCCAGACAGCTATAACTCTAGCTGGAAGCCCACAAGGAGTTAAATGTTTGCTCAGCTCTTTCTTCTAGGCGATTCCAAGAGGTATTTCCATCTCAACTGACATAGTTAAACTTCAGGTCACTTCAAGATAAATATTTTTGCAAAAAACATTTATTTAGCAATTTGGCCTCCTTCTCCTGATATATTTTTGTGCCTTTCCTTCCCTAGTTGACAGCTCGTTGTCTTCGTTACAGACCAGCACTCTAGAAGCATTAGTCGTGCTGGTCAAGTGGTGGTCGCGGTGATCGGGCTGGTCAAGGGGTGGTGGGCCGAAAGGAGCAGTAATATCAGAAGGGGCAAAATTATTAAATGAACATATTTGTTAACATTTTAACTTGATATGCCCTACAAGTACAACTATAAACGTTGAGATGGGAATACCCCTGTAACGAACCGGTTAGGTGACAGGTGGTGGATCCACTGGACCAGAGGGGCGATGACGTGGGCCGTACCAGTGGAATGGAGTCTAAGGCACTAATGGTCTTCACCAGGGCCCGCCGCAAAGCAGGATGGTCTTGCTGCGGCAGGTAGCCCCCAGGTCGTTCCACCCGGTAGCGACTCAACCCCAATGGTAGCTGAGGCAGACGCGGTACAGGAGGAGCAGGCAGAAGCGTAGTCGAATGTAGCAAAGGTCAGGGCAGGCGGCACAGATTCACAGGCGATTGTCAGGTAACAAGTCAGGGCAGGCAGCACGGGTTCACAAGTGGTAGTCACGGGCAACGGGTCGGCAACAGGCAAGGGCAACATAGGAACAATAGGAACGCTTTCACTAGGCACAAGGCACAAAGATCCGGCAAGGGAAGGAAGGGGCAGGAAACATTTATAGAACACTTTTGGGCCAGGCACCAATCAATGGTGCGCTGGCCCTTTAAATTTCATGAAGCCGGCGCGCGCACACCCCAGAGAGCGGGGATGCACGCGCCGGGGAACAGAGAGGACACACGGAGCCGCAGGAGGTAAGGGGCGGCATCAGGATGCGGCTCGTGTACGGGGACCTCCCGCCACGCTAACCGCATCCCCGTCAGGGATAACTCTGCGCTCCCGGTCAGTGTGTCTGACCGGGGCGCGCAGGGACGCTGCGGCCCGGGACAGAGGCAGTGAGCGCTCCGGTCCAGGATCGGGGACCGGAGGGCTGACTGTAACAACCCCTATAACTAGAAACTGGATTTTGATTAGGCCTAAACCTCCTTCTCCTCATGTCTGCACATTACTCTGGCTAAGGCCAGACTGAACTGTTTCCAGCCCTCTGGGGAGAAAAAGACTGGACTTGGCAGACTCCTCCCTCAGACTTTCTAGAAGTTTCTGAATAGAAACTAAGTCCCCCAGTGTTGGCAGTAAAGAGTGAAAATATTAACTCTTGCACATTATTACAAAGAATGGGCCCAGCTATGGAGTGTAGAAGAGTAGTGCATTGCCCCTAGCATCCAATCAGATCCCTTCTTTCATTTTTCACAGGTCTCTTTAAAAATGAAAGACACTATCTGATTGGTTGCTATAAGTAACTGCACCACTTTTCCTCTTTACAGGTTTTGTTCTTTTCATCAAGGTGAAACCTAAAGTGAGGTGAAAGCATCTGAAGAAAGAGCAAAAGCTGGGTGGTGAATAGCTGTGGGGCCGGGCCACTGATGGCAGTGCTGCCCTGATGGCGGCCCTGTGCCAGAAGTAGCACCAAATAGGATCCCCATTAGTTTTACACAAACCCTGTAGTACAGAAGTATTGGAGTGTTGTTAAACACTGTGTTCCAGCATGCGAGTCCCAGCCTGTCACTCACCTTCGCCCTCTGCCTCCGTCTCTCAGCTCTGGTGCGCGTGCCCCTGCCTCCTAGGGCACGCACGCTGGGGCTCTGAAATTTAAAGGGCCAGCACGCTCATAATCATGTGCTTCACCTGTGTTACGCCGAGCGCTCCGGGTTCCCGCTCCTCCCCGGAGCGCTCGTTACACTCTCGCTCCCGCAGCGCCCCGGTCAGATCCACTGACCGGGTGCGCTGCGATACCGCCTCCAGCCGGGATGCGATTCGCGATGCGGGTGGCGCCCGCTCGCGATGCGCACCCCGGCTCCCGTACCTGACTCGCTCTCCGTCGGTACTGTCCCGGCGCGCGCGGCCCCGCTCCCTAGGGCGCGCGCGCGCCGGGTCTCTGCGATTTAAAGGGCCACTGCGCCGCTGATTGGCGCAGTGGTTCTAATCAGTGTGTTCACCTGTGCACTCCCTATGTATACCTCACTTCCCCTGCACTCCCTCGCCGAATCTTGTTGCCATTGTGCCAGTGAAAGCGTTCCCTTTTGTTTTCCTAGCCTGTGTTCCAGACCTCCTGCCGTTGCCCCTGACTACGATCCTTGCTGCCTGCCCCGACCTTCTGCTACGTCCGACCTTGCTTCTGTCTACTCCCTTGTACTGCGCCTATCTTCAGCAGTCAGAGAGGTTGAGCCGTTGCTAGTGGATACGACCTGGTCACTACCGCCGCAGCAAGACCATCCCGCTTTGCGGCGGGCTCTGGTGAATACCAGTAGTGACTTAGAACCGGTCCACTAGCACGGTCCACGCCAATCCCTCTCTGGCACAGAGGATCCACCTCCTGCCAGCCGGCATCGTGACAACCTGTTCCTCAGTTATAAGTTTCTGCACCTCCCACATACCTCTGCCGGATCTTTGTTTGCCCCAGTGCCTTAGAAAAAGTGTTATTCTGTGTTTCCTTGCTATGTACCAGACCTTGCATTCCGTGACCTGATCGTGTTCCTTGCCGCCTGCCTATTGACCTACTGCTACATTCCTGACTTCGATCCTGTGCCGCCTGCCATGACCTCCTGCTATCCTGACTATGTCCTGTCTCATTCCTTCTGTGTCTCGCTTCACCTCAGCCGCCTGTGTGGTCGAGTCGCTCCAGGGGTAGCGACCTGGGTGTCGGCTGCCGCAGCAAGACCATCCAGCTTTGTGGCGGGCTCTGGTGAAAACCAGCGGCACCTTAGACTCAGCTCCCTGGCACGGCCCGCGTCATCAGCCACACAGGTCCAGCGGATCTACTACCTCCCGAGTTCCAGTTGACTGCGGTGAGTCTAACAAGTGTATTATACCAGGGATCAGATGATGTTCATGTACCCTAGGAGAACAAAAAATTATAAATAAGTAAAGTATAAACAAAATTTTACCCTACAAGAAAATATCTAAAGGAAAAAAAACAAAAAACAACGGCAATACATAATTGGTATTACTGTAACAACCTAAGCTATAAAATGATCATGCGTGATGAACGACAAAAAAAAAAAATATATATATATATATATATATATATGTATATTATTATAAGAAGAAAGGACGAGGTAATAGCAGAATTGCAGTTTGTTTTTTTCTTCAGTTAACTTACCTCCCAAAGGAGCGAAAAAAAATGTATTGAGGTTTGGTCCATTAAGCTCACATTATTATCTTTATGTTAACCTCTGGGACCACATGACAGCTCCATATAAAGTCCTCGGTGTGATCCTCACTGCCCAGATCTCATCTTCACAAACACTCAGAACACAGAGGAATCGGTCAGCGACTAATCTCTGGAGCCGACTCTGCACATCTCACTATATCTAAGGTAAAGACTAAATTTACAGGAAATACAAGACTGATTCACAGCAAAAAAGGTAGAATGGAAACCTTAACAAGTTTCATAACCATAGTTTACTAATTTAGATGTAGCAGAGCTGAAGTGGTTACTAATCTTTTTTTTTTTTTTTTTGGGGGGGGCGGGGGGCTACATTGTTGCTAGGATTATTAGGAGGATTTAGCTCTGTGAAATCTATATGTGTTTTTATTTAGTATTTTGAGGTGGGAGCAAAAGTCTATGTTGAAATCACCTGAAGGCTAGGTTTTCACACAGGTTTTTCTCTAATGTTTTTGGAAAACTGCCTTTGGTTCAAAAACTGCAATCCCAGTTTTCCAAAGAAAATGCCAGAAAAAACCTGGTTGGAAACCTAACCTAGAGAGGACCTGTGTTTGTCTCTTTGTAAAAAGTGAGCTATCACCATCTATAGACAGACATCTCCCCTTTAGCAGATAAAACCCACTTGACGGTCTAGCTATTCCACCAGATGGGCAGGGACGGCATTATATAGTGTGTGTGGGTTTTGTACTAATGCCCCAAAAGTGCTTTTATTCCATTGTCAGCTAGTCACAGGACCCCCGTAACGTGCCAGCATAGCCTATTATGCATATATCAGTATAATCCATCCACAGTGGCCCTGAACCATGAACAACCACCCACACGCTACACCCCTCACACAAGTATTAGCCATCCACTGTGCCCTCATACCCTGATCAGCCAGCCACATATAGTTACATAGTTACATAGTTAGTACGGTCGAAAAAAGACATACGTCCATCAAGTTCAACCAGGGAATTGAAGGGTAGGGGTGTGGCACGATATTGGGGTAGGGATGGGATTTTATAATTCTTCATAAGCATTAATGTTATTTTGTTCCAGGAATGTATCTAATCCTGTTTTAAAGCTGCTAATTTTTCCTGCTGTGACCAGTTCCTGAGGTAGACTGTTCTCATGGTAAAGAGGGCGTGTCACCCCTTGAGGCTAAACTTTTTCTTCTCCAGACGGAGGGAGTGCCCCCTCGTCCTTTGGGGGGGTTTAACCTGGAACAGTTTTTCTCCATATTTTTTGTATGGGCTATTAATATACTTATATACGTTTATCATATCCCCCCTTAAACTTCTCTTCTCAAGACTAAACAATTCTAACTCCTTTAATCGCTCCTCATAGCTAAGATGTTCCATGCCCCATATTAGTTTAGTCGCTCGTCTCTGCACCCTTTCCAACTCCGCAGTGTCCCTTTTATGGACAGGTGACCAAAACTGAACAGCATATTCCAGGTGAGGCCGTAACAATGCTCTATAAAGGGGGAGTATTATGTCCCTGTCCCTTTAGTCCATGCCTCTTTTGATACATGACAATATCCTGCCGGCTTTGGAAGCAGCAGCCTGACATTGCATGCTATTCTGTAGTCTGTGATCTACAAGTACACCCAGATCCTTCTCTACCAGTGACTCTGCCAGTTTAATCCCCCCTAAGACATACGACGCATGCAGGTTATTAGTACCCAGATGCATAACTTTACATTTATCCACATTGAACCTCATTTGCCAAGTGGATGCCCAGACACTTAGTCTATCCAAGTCATCTTGTAACTTATGCACATCCTCTATAGACTGTACCGTGCTACAAAGCTTGGTGTCATCTGCAAAGATAGAAACAGAGCTGTTAATACCATCCTCTATATCATTGATAAATAAATTAAACAACAGCGGTCCCAGTACAGAACCTTGGGGTACACCACTAATAACCGGGGACCAATCAGAGTATGAATCATTGACCACCACTCTCTGGGTACGATCCATGAGCCAGTGTTCAATCCAGTTACAAACTAAAGTTTCCAAGCCCAAAGACCTTAACTTACCTGTCAGACATCTATGAGGGACAGTATCAAACGCTTTAGCAAAATCCAGAAACACTATATCCACAGCCCCCTCTATATACACAGCCCCCCCCCCCCCTCTATATCCACAGCCATTCCTCTGTCAAGGCTTCTACTCACCTCTTCATAAAAGCAAATTAGATTGGTTTGACAACTTCTATCCTTAGTAAACCCATGCTGGCTATCACTTATAATACAATTATCCCCTATGTATTCCTGTATGTAATCCCTTATAAGTCCTTCCAACAATTTACCCACAATGCACGTTAAACTTACCGGTCTATAGTTTCCTGGCGAAGACCTAGAGCCCTTCTTGAAGATTGGTACCACATTCGCCTTGCGCCAGTCCCTTGGCACAATACCAGACACCAGAGAATCTCTAAATATCATGAACAGGGGTACAGATATTACTGAACTTACCTCTCTAAGAACTCTTGGGTGTAGTCCATCCGGCCCTGGAGATTTGCTTACATTTACTTTACTTAACTTACCTTGTACCATCTCTACATTAAGCCAGTTCAGTACATTACATGATGTGTTACCAGCACTGACCTGTACATGATGTGTTACCAGCACTGACCTGGCCAATGTCAGCTCCTTTTTCCATAGTGTATACAGAACTAAAGAACCCATTCAGTAGCTCCGCTTTCTCTTGATCGCCCGTGACAACCTCCCCATTATCATTATTAAGGGGTCCTACATGCTCTGTCCTTGCTTTTTTTGCATTTATGTATCTAAAAAAATATTTAGGATTAGTTTTGCTTTCTTTGGCCACCTGTCTCTCATTTAGAATTTTGCTGTTTTTATTACATTTTTACAGATTTTATTAAGCTCTTTGTACTGTTTAAATGTTATAGCTGACCCATCAGATTTGTATTTTTTGAAGGCTATTTTTTTGTTGTTTATTGCCCTTTTAACATCATTTGTCAGCCATGTAGGATTTAGTTTTAATCGTTTATATTTGTTCCCCTTTGGTATATATTTAGCTGTATAGTTATTTAGAGTTGATTTAAAGATGTCCAATTTACCTTCTGTATCCGTATTTGAGAACCCCTCCCCCCAGTCTATGTCCTGTAGTGCAGCTCTCAGCCCAGGGAAGTTTGCCTTTTTAAAGTTATATGTTTTTGCCTTCCCCGTCTGTCTTTGTTTTCTACATTTTAAGTCAAAAGTAACTATATTGTGGTCGCTATTACCAAGGTTTTCCCACACAGTTACATTGATCAGTTAAATGATCAGATCCAACAAGGCATCACTTCTTGTTGGGTCCTCCACAAACTGGCCCATAAAATTATCCTGCAATAAATTTTGGAATTGTCGCCCCTTTCCAGTTTTAGCCAACCCCGGACCCCAATCTATATCTGGATAGTTAAAATCTCCCATTATTACCACTGTACCTGCCCGGGCGGCCCTCTATATTTGTTTATACAGCCTACCTTCTATCTCTTCAGTGATATTAGGGGGTCTGTAGATTACACCAAGTATTATTTTTTCAGTATTTCCCTCCTTTTGTAATTCTACCCACAGTGATTCCACATCCTCAGAATCATCACACACTATGGCATCGTTCACACTGACTTTCATACCACTTCTTACATACAGACAGACTCCACCACCTTTTCTGTTCATTCTATCCTTGCGAAACAATGTAAACCCCTGCAGATTAACAGCCCAGTCATGCGAGGAGTCCAGCCATGTCTCAGTGACCCCAACTATATCACCAGCTATGTCTCAGTGACCCCAACTATATCAATATGTTCCTCCTGTATCAAGGCCTCAAGCTCCCCAATTTTATTTGCTAGGCTTCTGGCATTTGTGAACATACACTTTACATTTCCATCCTTTATGTTATTGGGGTTAATGGGATTCAAAGGTGTAAGTTTTATTTTTCTATGAAGCCTATTCCTATTAACTATTCTAACCCCTCCCTCCGCACCACCCCCAGGTACATTTATAATTCCCACCTCTCTATCTACACTATCTTCCCCCTCTTTGCTGTAGGTTCCCTCCCCCCAAGTCCCTAGTTTAAACACTCCTCCACCCTTCTAGCCATCTTCTCTCCAAGCACAGCTGCACCCTCCCCATTGAGGTGCAGCCCGTCCCTACGGTAGAGCCGGTCAGCCCAGTTCTCCATGAACCCAAACCCTTCCTTCCTACACCAGCTTCTGAGCCACCTCCCTGATCTCCCGCTGCCTCTCTGGTGTGGCTCGTGGTACTGGTAGTATTTCAGAAAATACTACCTTGGAGGTCCTTGCCTTAAGCTTGCGGCCTAAGTCCCTGAAATCATTTTTAAGGACACTCCACCTACCTCTTACTTTGTCATTGGTGCCAATATGTACCATGACTGCTGGGTCCTCTCCAGCCCCGCCCAGCAACCTGTCGACACGATCCGCGATGTGCCGAACTCGTGCGCCAGGAAGACAACACACTGTTCGGCGATCCCGGTCTTTGTGACAGATCGCCCTGTCTGTTCCCCTAATAATTGAGTCCCCCACCACTAGTACCTGTCTGGCCTGCCCTGTACTCCTCCCTCCCTCCTTACTGGAGCAGACACCCCCCTGGCGGTCAGAGGCAGTATCCTGCTGCAGTTCTACTAGCTCTGTAATGGCATCCCCCTCATCTGCCAAGCGGGCAAACTTGTTGGGGTGTGCAAGTTCAGGACTAGCCTCCCTGACACTTTTTCCCCTACCCCGCTTTCTAACTGTAACCCAGCTAACTGCCTGACTGTCCTGCAACTCCGTCCCACTGTCCTCCCCCACCTCTACTCCCGAGAGTGCCTGCTCAGTGAGCAAGAGACTCCTCTCCATGTTGTTAATGCTTCTCATTGTTGCCAGTCGCCCCTCTAGATGCAGGATCTGGGCTTCCAGACGGACAACTAGCACACATCTCGCACAACAATATGCACCCTCAAACTGTTGTTCAAGGATTGCATACATTGAACAGGATGTACATTGGACTGCATTTTCCAACATGGAGGCCATCTACTCCCCAAACAATTATTAACCAGCCAAAGTGCCCACCAAAACATTATTCATTAGCCACTTTGCTGTCCTATATGAGTATCAGCTAGTTACACTGCCCCATATGAATATCCACCTGACACACTGCTTCTTATTCCCTCCATACTATTATCCACTAGCTAGAGTGCTGCCCCATACTGGTATTTCTTATGTATTTTTCTGCCCAATAATAAGATCATCCATCTACTGTGCCCCCTACCAGTATCACTCAGCTGGGGTGCCCCCATACCAGTACCACTTACAGTGCCCCTCTCTAGTGTATACAGAAGTGTGGTGTCCCAGTACAGGACATGTCCTCTCCCCTTTTGTCTGGAGTCCCCTGAGCCAGACTCCCTCCATGAAAATTGGCTCTCCTGAAGGGCTAACCCCTAATCACCTCTTAATATTCTAATATTTAATATGTATATTTATAGATTTAATTCATATAGAATACCTATTTATAGGACCTTAGAGGTCATGTGCCTTTGATTTATGTTATGCTATGGTTTAAGGACCTTTGGGTCATGTGATATACCCAGAGTTCCAGAGGTCAGAACTGACGGGTTCTGCTGACCAATGAGCTTTGTCCCACCCCCTTAATATATAAGAGGCTTCTGCCACAAAATTCTCTCTCTTGGTCCCTGCACTTCAAAGCAAGCACATCAATCTATAGCTCTTCATCAATTCAAGCTAGGCCTGAAGCCTTATCTCCCACAGCCACTAAACCGTGAGTTATCCAGCTCAAAACTACTAAAATCCTGTGTGACTACTGCAACTCAATTATATTCAAACCAGTAGCACAGTGGCTAGCAAATCAAAGCTCATTGTACTTAGAAGTCCCAGCAAACCTGTGAGGAACCTGAACTACAGTCCTCTATGCAAAGACTGTTACCTGCAGTTGCATAAAATATGCAGTAAAGTTTATTCCGGTTTTCATCAAATATCTGCTGTGGACATTCAATTATTTCCCCCTAATGTTTCTGGGACGGTTGGCGGTAGGACAATTACTCTAACGTGGGTTCACATCATGTTTTTGCCATACTGTTTTCAATCCGTTCTTCTAAAGAAAACCGTATGGCAAAAAAACGGATGGAACAGTATTGGACAAAGTAAACCGTATGTGTTTTTAAACTGTATACTGTTTTTAAAAGTGCATAAAGTTCCATCCGTTTAAATTTTTTTTTTAAACCCATACGTTTTTGAAAATTTTGTCCATTTTTAATGGGAGGGGTGTTAGGTGGGGATTATAGGATGCAAATGCACATGTGCAAAGTAAAAACCGTATACGGTTTCCCGTATGGAACCGTATACATGTGCATTTCCAGTTGACGTCCATGTTAAAAAAAAACGTATGTGGTTGACCACGTTTTTGTCTCCGGTTTGAAAACCGTACTGCAACCGCATACGTTTTTTTTAACATGGATGTCAATGGCAAACGTACATGTATACAGTTCCATATGGGAAACCGTATACGGTTTTTACTTTACACATGCGCATTTGCATCCTAAGGTCCCCACCCAACACCCCTCCCATTAAAAATGGACAAAATTTTCAAAAACGTATGGGTTTTTAAAAAAAATTAAACGGATGGAACTGTATGCACTTTTAAAAACAGTATACAGTTTAAAAACGCATACGGTTTACTTTTTCCCATACTGTTCCATCCGTTTTTTTGCCATACGGTTTTCTTTAGAAAAACGAATTGAAAACAGTATGACAAAAACGTGATGTGAACCAGTGACTATGGTTTTGGGTACGAGAAAAAAACTGACAAAACTGTACGGGGTGCAAAACGGAAACAACCTGATGCATCTTTTGGCATACGGTTTTCAATGGAGAGTCAATGAGGTTTTCAATACGGTTCCATACGATTTTCACATAGAAAACTTACACTGGAACTGTATTGCAAAAACGTGGTGTGAATGCAGCCTTACAGTACATAATTAGACTGTCATATACCGATATATGAAAGCAAAATGTGTCTTCTGGCGCGTTGTAAGTTATCTTAGGGTGCTTTCACACCACGTTTTGTACTTACGGTTCCCTAATATGGCTGGGAGGAGGGGGGGCGGTGCTTAATCGCGGAGCCCGCACTCAGCCATATTCGGGAACCGTATTTAATGCATGTCTATGAGCCGACCGGAGTGAACCGCAGCCTCCGGTCGGCTGCGTTTTCGGCCGTACGCGGTTTCCCGACCGTAGGCAAAAACGGGTTTGAGTTTTATATATATAGATATATATATGGTTACCCTGTCTGTATTTGTGGTAACCACGAGTGAAACCCGTGACCGCCACTACGCTGGGGTTAGCTACTTGGTTCTTGGGGGGGTTATGAACCAAGGGTCAGATGGTATTAACCCTTAATGTCACGTGACGCCACTGTAGTCTTGGTATCTCCCGGGGTACTACAGGTCCGGGGAACTCCATCTCCCCACAGGCTAGCAAGGAAAGAATTGACTCCACACTAGGTTGCAGTTTAACGGAGGCTTTACTAACTTGAAGATAGGTGGTACAATCTCCACAGCGCTCAACCAAAGTCTCCCAAAGGTTTAACAGACAGTCTCTAGAGGACCACACAGCTTGCAGTGCCTGGACTTGATATTGCATATATGCTTGGCTATTACGGCCGGACTAGGAGTTTTAGGTCTGCCCTATATTAGGCTTGAGATTAAAGTCACTTACTGAAGTGTCGGTAGATTTGTGGCTTTTTGCCGGAAGATAATGAATTGTCCTTTAGGAATTCTCTGGTCAAGGCTGAAGTAAAGGCTGGATATTAGTTGGGGTTACTTCATGCTTTTCTTATCTTCCTCTCATCTTTTCTCTCACTCCTCTGCGGATTCTCTCTGCTACTCCGGAGCTTCACCTCCTCTGAACTTGCTCGGACCTCCACTCTGTACTCTGAACTCCACACAACTCCTCTCCTCTACTACTCTCCTCCACACAGGAAATGCCACCCCTTATAAGGGAAGGCTAAACTAAAGCCCATTGGCCAGGCAGCTGTGGATCATAGAGTTGTCTGTATCCCCTTTAGGAGTTACAATAAAGTTACATACAAGTAATAACATAATATAACACCTTACACAAAAGTTTAGTCTAGCCCTCAGTCCTCCACTCTCACATACCCTGACTAAGCATGAGGTTGCTAGGTAACATACTTAAAGCTACAGACACCTAATAACGGATTTCTCAGTTATAACAGTGCAAATACATATTAGAAATGGTTGAGTCCCTGCAGGGGAGCCCCCAGGACACTGGAGGTCTCAATCTGACAGGGCCTACAATACCTTGACACAATATACCTGTACTGGGACACTGTTACGCCGAGCGCTCCGGGTTCCCGCTCCTCCCCGGAGCGCTCGCTTCACCTCCTCCGCTGCAGCGCTCCGGTCACGTCCTCTGACCCGGGGCGCTGCGATCCTGCTGCTAGCCGGGATGCGATTCGCGATGCGGGTAGCGCCCGCTCGCGATGCGCACCCCGGCTCTCCTACCTGACTCGCTCCCCGTCTGTTCTGTCCCGGCGCGCGCGGCCCCGCTCCCTAGGGCGCGCGCGCGCCGGGTCTCTGCGATTTAAAGGGCCACTGCGCCGCTGATTGGCGCAGTGGTTCCAATTAGAGTTATCACCTGTGCACTCCCTATATTACCTCACTTCCCTTGCACTCCCTTGCCGGATCTTGTTGCCTTAGTGCCAGTGAAAGCGTTCCTTGTGTGTCCCTTGCCAGTGTTTCCAGACCTTCTGCCTTTGCCCTTGACTACGATCCTTGCTGCCTGCCCCGACCTTCTGCTACGTCCGACCTTGCTTCTGCCTACTCCCTTGTACCGCGCCTATCTTCAGCAGCCAGAGAGGTGAGCCGTTGCTAGTGGATACGACCTGGTCACTACCGCCGCAGCAAGACCATCCCGCTTTGCGGCGGGCTCTGGTGAAAACCAGTAGTGGCTTAGAACCGGTCCACTAGCACGGTCCACGCCAATCCCTCTCTGGCACAGAGGGTCCACTACCTGCCAGCCGGCATCGTGACAGTAGATCCGGCCATGGATCCCGCTGAAGTTCCTCTGCCAGTTGTCGCTGACCTCACCACGGTGGTCGCCCAGCAGTCACAACAGATTGCGCAACAAGGCCAACAGCTGTCTCAACTGACCGTTTTGCTACAACAGTTGCTACCACAGCTTCAGCAGTCATCTCCTCCGCCAGCTCCTGCACCTCCTCCGCAGCGAGTGGCCGCTCCTGGGATACGCTTATCCTTGCCGGATAAGTTTGATGGGGACTCTAAGTTTTGCCGTGGCTTCCTTTCCCAATGTTCCCTGCATCTGGAGATGATGTCGGACCTGTTTCCCACTGAAAGGTCTAAGGTGGCTTTCGTAGTCAGTCTTCTGTCCGGAAAAGCCCTGTCATGGGCCACACCGCTCTGGGACCGCAATGACCCCGTCACTGCCTCTGTACACTCCTTCTTCTCGGAAATCCGAAGTGTCTTTGAGGAACCTGCCCGAGCCTCTTCTGCTGAGACTGCCCTGTTGAACCTGGTCCAGGGTAATTCTTCCGTTGGCGAGTATGCCGTACAATTCCGTACACTTGCTTCAGAATTGTCCTGGAATAATGAGGCCCTCTGCGCGACCTTCAAAAAAGGCCTATCCAGCAACATTAAAGATGTTCTGGCCGCACGAGAAATTCCTGCTAATCTACATGAACTTATTCACCTAGCCACTCGCATTGACATGCGTTTTTCTGAAAGGCGTCAGGAACTCCGCCAAGATATGGACTCTGTTCGCACGAGGCGTTTCGTCTCCTCGGCTCCTCTCTCCTCTGGTCCCCTGCAATCTGTTCCTGTGCCTCCCGCCGTGGAGGCTATGCAGGTCGACCGGTCACGCCTGACACCTCAAGAGAGGACACGACGCCGTATGGAGAACCTCTGCCTGTACTGTGCTAGTACCGAACACTTCCTGAGGGATTGTCCTATCCGTCCTCCCCGCCTGGAAAGACGTACGCTGACTCCGCACAAAGATGAGACAGTCCTTGATGTCTACTCTGCTTCTCCACGTCTTACTGTGCCTGTGCGGATGTCTGCTTCTGCCTTCTCCTTCTCTACAGTGGCCTTCTTGGACTCTGGTTCTGCAGGAAATTTTATTTTGGCCTCTCTCGTCAACAGGTTCAACATCCCAGTGACCAGTCTCGTCAGACCCCTCTACATCAATTGTGTAAATAATGAAAGATTGGACTGTACCATACGTTTCCGCACGGAGCCCCTTCTTATGAGCATCGGATCTCATCATGAGAGGATTGAACTTTTGGTCCTCCCCAATTGCACCTCGGAGATTCTCCTTGGACTTCCCTGGCTTCAACTTCATTCCCCAACCCTGGATTGGTCCACTGGGGAGATCAAGAGTTGGGGGTCCTCTTGTTCCAAGAACTGTCTAAAACCGGTTCCCAGTAACCCTTGCCGTAACTCTGTGGTTCCTCCAGTAACCGGTCTCCCTAAGGCCTATATGGACTTCGCGGATGTTTTCTGCAAAAAACAAGCTGAGACTCTACCTCCTCACAGGCCTTATGATTGCCCTATCGACCTCCTCCCGGGTACTACTCCACCCCGGGGCAGAATTTATCCTCTCTCTGCCCCAGAGACTCTTGCCATGTCCGAATACGTCCAGGAGAATCTAAAAAGGGGCTTTATCCGTAAATCCTCCTCTCCTGCCGGAGCCGGATTTTTCTTTGTCTCCAAAAAAGATGGCTCCCTACGTCCTTGCATTGACTACCGCGGTCTTAATAAAATCACGGTTAAGAACCGCTACCCCTTACCCCTCATCTCTGAACTCTTTGATCGCCTCCAAGGTGCCCACATCTTCACTAAATTGGACTTAAGAGGCGCCTATAACCTCATCCGCATCAGAGAGGGGGACGAGTGGAAAACGGCATTTAACACCAGAGATGGACACTTTGAGTATCTGGTCATGCCCTTTGGACTGTGCAATGCCCCTGCCGTCTTCCAAGACTTTGTCAATGAAATTTTTCGTGATTTATTATACTCCTGTGTTGTGGTATATCTGGACGATATCCTAATTTTTTCTGCCAATCTAGAGGAACACCGCCGGCATGTCCGTATGGTTCTTCAGAGACTTCGTGACAACCAACTCTATGCCAAAATTGAGAAATGTCTGTTTGAATGCCAATCTCTTCCTTTTCTAGGATATTTGGTCTCTGGCCAGGGACTACAGATGGATCCAGACAAACTCTCTGCCGTCTTAAATTGGCCACGCCCCTCCGGACTCCGTGCTATCCAACGCTTTTTGGGGTTCGCCAATTATTACAGGCAATTTATTCCACATTTTTCTACCATTGTGGCTCCTATCGTGGCTTTAACCAAGAAAAATGCTGATCCCAAGTCCTGGCCTCCTCAAGCAGAAGACTCCTTTAAACAACTCAAGTCTGCCTTTTCTTCGGCTCCCGTGCTCTCCAGACCTGACCCTTCCAAACCCTTCCTATTGGAGGTTGATGCCTCCTCAGTAGGAGCTGGAGCTGTTCTTCTACAAAAAAATCCTTCCGGGCATGCTGTCACTTGTGGTTTTTTCTCTAGGACCTTCTCTCCAGCGGAGAGGAACTACTCCATCGGGGATCGAGAGCTTCTAGCCATTAAATTAGCACTTGAGGAATGGAGGCATCTGCTGGAGGGATCAAGATTTCCTGTTATTATCTACACCGACCACAAGAACCTCTCCTACCTCCAGTCTGCCCAACGGCTGAATCCTCGCCAGGCCCGGTGGTCTCTGTTCTTTGCCCGATTTAATTTTGAGATTCACTTTCGTCCTGCCGATAAGAACATTAGAGCCGATGCTCTCTCTCGTTCCTCGGATGCCTCAGAAGTTGATCTCCCTCCGCAACACATCATTCCACCTGACTGCCTGATCTCCACTTCTCCTGCCTCCATCAGACAGACCCCTCCAGGAAAGACCTTTGTTTCTCCACGCCAACGCCTCGGAATCCTCAAATGGGGTCACTCCTCCCATCTCGCAGGTCATGCGGGCATCAAGAAATCTGTGCAACTCATCTCCCGCTTCTATTGGTGGCCGACTCTGGAGACGGATGTTGGGGACTTTGTGCGAGCCTGCACTATCTGTGCCCGGGATAAGACTCCTCGCCAGAAGCCCGCTGGTTTTCTTCATCCTCTGCCTGTCCCCGAACAGCCTTGGTCTCTGATTGGTATGGATTTTATTACTGATTTACCCCCTTCCCGTGGCAACACTGTTATTTGGGTGGTCGTTGATCGATTCTCCAAAATGGCACATTTCATTCCTCTTCCTGGTCTTCCTTCTGCGCCTCAGTTGGCTAAACAATTTTTTGTACACATTTTTCGTCTTCACGGGTTGCCTACGCAGATTGTCTCGGATAGAGGGGTCCAATTCGTGTCTAAATTCTGGAGAGCTCTCTGTAAACAACTCAAGATTAAATTAAATTTTTCCTCTGCATATCATCCCCAGTCCAATGGACAAGTAGAAAGAATTAACCAGATCCTGGGTGATTATTTGCGACATTTTGTTTCCTCCCGCCAGGATGACTGGGCAGATCTCCTTCCATGGGCCGAATTCTCGTATAACTTCAGGGTCTCTGAATCTTCCTCCAAATCCCCATTTTTCGTGGTGTACGGCCGTCACCCTCTTCCCCCCCTCCCTACCCCCTTGCCCTCTGGTCTGCCCGCTGTGGATGAAATTTCTCGTGACCTTTCCATCATATGGAGAGAGACCCAAAATTCTCTCTTACAGGCTTCTTCACGCATGAAGAGGTTCGCGGATAAGAAAAGAAGAGCTCCCCCCGTTTTTTCCCCTGGAGACAAGGTATGGCTCTCCGCTAAATATGTCCGCTTCCGTGTCCCTAGCTACAAGTTGGGACCACGCTATCTTGGTCCTTTCAAAATTCTGTGTCAAATTAATCCTGTCTCTTATAAACTTCTTCTTCCTCCTTCTCTTCGTATCCCTAATGCCTTTCACGTCTCTCTTCTCAAACCACTCATCCTCAACCGTTTTTCTCCCAAATCTGTTCCTCCCACTCCTGTTTCCGGCTCCTCGGACGTCTTCTCGGTCAAGGAGATTTTGGCTGCCAAAAAGGTCAGAGGAAAAAATTTTTTTTTAGTAGACTGGGAGGGTTGTGGTCCTGAAGAGAGATCCTGGGAACCTGAGGACAACATCCTTGACAAAAGTCTGCTCCTCAGGTTCTCAGGCTCCAAGAAGAGGGGGAGACCCAAGGGGGGGGGTACTGTTACGCCGAGCGCTCCGGGTTCCCGCTCCTCCCCGGAGCGCTCGCTTCACCTCCTCCGCTGCAGCGCTCCGGTCACGTCCTCTGACCCGGGGCGCTGCGATCCTGCTGCTAGCCGGGATGCGATTCGCGATGCGGGTAGCGCCCGCTCGCGATGCGCACCCCGGCTCTCCTACCTGACTCGCTCCCCGTCTGTTCTGTCCCGGCGCGCGCGGCCCCGCTCCCTAGGGCGCGCGCGCGCCGGGTCTCTGCGATTTAAAGGGCCACTGCGCCGCTGATTGGCGCAGTGGTTCCAATTAGAGTTATCACCTGTGCACTCCCTATATTACCTCACTTCCCTTGCACTCCCTTGCCGGATCTTGTTGCCTTAGTGCCAGTGAAAGCGTTCCTTGTGTGTCCCTTGCCAGTGTTTCCAGACCTTCTGCCTTTGCCCTTGACTACGATCCTTGCTGCCTGCCCCGACCTTCTGCTACGTCCGACCTTGCTTCTGCCTACTCCCTTGTACCGCGCCTATCTTCAGCAGCCAGAGAGGTGAGCCGTTGCTAGTGGATACGACCTGGTCACTACCGCCGCAGCAAGACCATCCCGCTTTGCGGCGGGCTCTGGTGAAAACCAGTAGTGGCTTAGAACCGGTCCACTAGCACGGTCCACGCCAATCCCTCTCTGGCACAGAGGGTCCACTACCTGCCAGCCGGCATCGTGACAGACACCACATATAGATTGTAGGGCAAATTGATTTAAAATAGAACTTAGCAACTTATATGTGGACATGATCTATTATCACAGAATTTTCCACAAACCTTTCCGCCTCACATCTAACGTCTATGGCCATTGTGGACAGTATTGATAAGCATTCCCACAGAATTGACTTGCTTTTGTTGCAACCTCTTCCATATAGTATTGTAACTGCTCTGCATTATGCTGGGAACTGGTTTTAATCTGCCTTTTTATCAGTAGATAGTAAGTATGGCCCCTTTGTTGTAATTTTAAAGGAAAACTGTCAGCCTGTTCACCCACACTAAACCCAACGAGGGGTCAGTTACTAAACTATTTGAATTAGTTCCTGAGATATGTCCCCAGAAGATCCTCTGTTGAATTCAGTGAATCGTGTGCAGGGGGCGGGGCTTCATAGGGGGCAGGGCTTCATGACTCCACTTCACTAGGATGTGGAGTCACAGGGAATGAATATATAAATTGATCTGGCAAAGCCCCGCCCTCTGCTCGCAATTCACTGAATCCTCTCGCTGGACTCCTGCTTGCCCACACTATAACCCAGTGTATTGGTGAACAGGCTGACAGTTTTCCTTTAAAGGGGTACTCCGCACCCCTAGACATCTTATCCCCTATCCAAAGGATAAGGGATAAGATGTCAGATCGCCGGGGTCCCGCTGCTGGGGACCCCACGGGATCTCGGCTGCTGCAACCACCTGTACGGCTTCCACCTCACACTGGCAACGCTGGAGGCTTCAGATCCCGACCACAATGGCAAACGAGCGTGACGTCACGATTCCGTCCCGTGTGACATCACGCCCCGCCCCCTCAATGCAAGTCTATGGGAGGGGGCATGACGGACCTCCCATAGACTTGCACTGAGGGGGCGGGGCGTGACGTCACACAGGGCGCTCGTCCGCCATTGTGGTCGGGATCCGAAGCCTCCAGCATTGCCGGTGTGAGGTGGAAGCCATACAGGTGGGTGCAGCAGCCGAGATCCCGGGGGTCCCCAGCAGCAGGACCCCGGCGATCTGACATCTTATCCCCTATCCTTTGGATAGGGGATAAGATGTCTAGGGGTGCGGAGTACCCCTTTAAGTAACTTTGATCCTTTTTTCAGGAATTTATGTTTATTGTAATGTTGCTGTTCGGCATCACTTGTTTGTACTGGTGACAATATTGGTTAAAATGATAAAGATCTATTTGTTTCTGGTTTTCCAACAGAAGTCCAAGCATATGGAACACCAGATGATGAGCACAGAACCCAACGAAACACTGACTACATTGGCTAATACCACTTTAGCTCCCAAAACCGGATGTATAGACCAGAGAAATTTTGAATGGATATTTACCTACCAGCCCCCATACATGTGGTTCATCTTTGTTTTGGGCTTCATAGAAAACTTGTTTGTCATCTCCGTCTTTGTCCTCCATAAGAGTCGCTGCACAGTGACTGAGATCTACCTGGGGAATATGGCGGCTGCCGATCTGATTTTTGTTAGCAGCCTACCATTCAGGGCTATATATATGTCAAGCAAGTACTACTGGCCATTTGGAGGCTTCATGTGTGTAGCCATCTTCTCTTTGTTTCTTCTCAACCTTTACAGCAGCATTTACCTCCTTATGATGGTCAGTATAGAGAGATATCTGGCTC